>NW_008677486.1:588-19928 GCF_000695815.1 Acanthisitta chloris | reverse complement strand
GGGAAAGGATTGACACTAGGTAAGTGTTTATTATTATTTTAGTTATGAGTTTTGAACTAGTCTGTCTCCTTTCTGGACTAGTTTTGAGCTATGAGCTTATTGAATTGCATTTGAAAAATGTAGGTTTTAGAGTACAATTTATGAAGTGGTGCATCAGGCATGATGGTGGGGACCAGCAGGCCTAACTTGCTGAGCTGTAGCTCTTTATCTTCTTCCCCAGTGGTATCTACTCCCTTTATCTCTGTCCTTCATAACCAGAGGTGCAGAAACAAAAGATAAGATTCTTATTTTTGCCTCTGGACTTTAATTCTTTTTTGCCTTACAGGCAAGGAGAGAGCTGTCTTCATTTTCTGAAAGAAAATAAAACTTCCTCATGATCCCAGGAGACAAAGAAGATTCATCTGGGTTGCAGAAAAAGAAATGTACTGGATATAATAACTGTCAGAGTAGAGCGAAGTAGTCTTGGTTTTGTTTTCCTGCCGTATTTGTGCAGAACTGTGGAGTTTGCTAGTGTTGTTTTTGGGGGTCTTTGTTAGCCTTTTTTTTGGCACCCAGAGTTAATGGGAAAAAAATCACATGTCCTCTTTTGCAGTTCTTTCTCAGCTGTGATCTGGACAAATCTCAACAGAAATCTGGTAGGTGAGACTTATTACTCCTATAGCTGGTAGCTATATTGCAAACATGATTGTTTAGGGGAAAACTCCCTATGTCTACTACTGGTAGATCATTTTATAACATGTAAGTGAGAACAATGACCAGTTTGTTATGATTTTAAGTGAAGAATCAAATCCAGTTCTTAAAGCTCTCTCTAGAATATGTACATAGAAGATGATAGTCAGTAAGAAAGCTTCAGAGGACATTGGATTATTTTTTTCTTGAATGCCATTTTCTATATTTTGACTTTTGGGTCAGCATTCCTGTACAAAACTTCACAGGAATAAGAACACCAGGATGTAGATCTATTGGATGGTGTTGATTATGGCCTCACTGACCAGCCTGATTGAAAGCCACTGAAGAATACTCTTTATTTTAACTAGGACTTACATGAAAAGGTTTCAATGTGATAAAAAACTCCAAAGTCTGCCTTTAACTATACATAGCTCTCACTATCAGCTGTGACCAGTGAGACAAACTCACTTGCTTTTAGTGCATTTACTGAATTTAACAACTGTGATTGCCTGATATCATTTAGGAAAACAGAATAAATATATGTAGTGTTTTGCCTCTTTCTGCTTTCATGATTAGAGCAGTCCCTTTGGCAATGAGGGTCTATCTTGTGATTTGCCAGTTCTCCTACTCTTATTGTCCCCTGTGAGACCCTACTCTGTTACTGAAGCGGCAAAACCACTAGGAGCAATATGGCACAAGGAACTGAGAAATTAAGTCTTATTCTGGTCCCTCAGCTGCCGTCTATATTTTCTTGATGGCACAAAGGAGTCAGAGGATTGTTAACAGATGTGCCACAGGTGTTTCCTTCTCACCTAAGGAGCTCCCCAAGGCCTATAAAAATATAACAGTTAGCACCTTCATGGAAATGAAACAGGTAAGTTTAGCTCTGGGCATCACTGGCTGCTGAAAAGCCTCAGGGCAGGTGAGGCAGACAGAGGACAGACAGCTTTATCCACAGGAGCACAGAACTTTGCCTTAAGGCAGAGATTCAGGCCAGTGAAGGCTTTAAAGGCCTAATTGGGATGGTGACAGGTGGGACAGAAATATTCCACAAAGTTGTTCTCTTTTCACTTCTGACCAAAATAAACAGTGGTGCACAATAAAGATATTTTGCACTTCAGCAATCACACCCTGAAACCTGGGCGAATGACTGGTGGCTCTACTATACCTTTTGTGTTTTGCTCATCCTTAATTAGCAAAAATATAGATTTACAGACACTCCAAAATAAATAAATACTCTAATGTGAATACTTATATGACTGAATTGCAATGGTAGGTATCTTGGCAAAAGGTATTATTCCAAATTTCAAGCACTGCTGCCTCAATGTTGACTGATATGTGACTTCCATTAATGTAAACATATTTAATCTATATATTTTTACCTTTCTATATAATCTAACAGGCAGAAGAGAGCAATTGTTGCTATTTAAATTTCAGTATTGATAGTATTTTGAAACTATCTCTTGAGCTGTATTCATGCAGACTTCAAAGAAATCAAAAAGAACTGTGAGATGGTATAAAGCAATCACTCAACACTGTCTTATTCTATGCACTTAACCTCTCAGAGCTGTCTTGCTGTAAGGAGAAATCACTCCACAGACAGTAAATATGATTAAGTATATACTAGAGCAACTCAGCAGTTGCATCCTAAGGAACTTTAAATTCTTTCCAATTCTAACAGAAGGGACATTTTTTGGGGGGTAAGGGCAGGAAATCAGAAAATTGGAGAGGACTTGACTATACAAACAAATTACTACACAGATACCTCTTAAGGACAAGCATAAATTCATGTGTAGATAACAACTGTAAAATATGGAGGCCTACTGATGGACTTTAACCACTGTGGTGACCACTGGAAGGGCAGTGTAGCAGAACACAAGTAATCCAAGAGGTTTCTGCAGTGCACTGAGAACAATTTACTAACATACATGGAGAATCTGACAAGGTAAGATGCTTTGCTGGATATCACTTTCAAACAAGGAAGAACTGGTTGGGAATGTGAATCTTGGCATTCAGGATCCTGGCACAAAGATAGCTTGCTTTTGGTGGAAGAGGACCAGATTAAGTAACACTTTTTTAAAAATAGACATACACAAGTCTGTGCAACACAAAAAAAATTATGAAGTATGGACTAGAGAAATGGACAGTGAGCTGGAGGAAAAACTTGCTGAATAGTGGAAATCAAATTTCTGTGATTGTCAGCACAAAGATGATTTGCAAAACAAATTTAATACTTTAATAAAATGCTTAGTTTTTTTTCTTTTGTTGCAACTTAGTATAATGACACTGTTATCTGTTTTCCCAGTGACAAAGGATATCGAGGTCTTTCTATTCACAACCCTAATGAGGATTTAGCTGCCTAGACCTGTTGTACAAGAACATAAACTAAGAAGGAAAGAAAAGCCACAATTTTATACTTAGCAAAAGTTGAGAGTAAGGTAGGTGTATTTCTCTCCCTGAACCTTGCTTAAAGTTCTTAAAATGGATGATGTTTCTATGTACTTTTATATATCATAATCTTCCATTGGCTTGTGTTGTGTCACTGTCAGGCTGTACTGTCTTTTATTATCCACCACAGATTTGAGAAGAATTTCACATATGTGCCTAATTTTCACGTATGGAAGCAGCATGCAAAGGGATGTAGGATTTAAACCAGAGAGAGCAATGTAAAGGACAGACCACAGTGCTTGTGATAATGTAAGGATGCTGAATGAAAATCTTCCATTGGCTTGTGTTGTGTCACTGTCAGGCTGTACTGTCTTTTATTATCCACCACAGATTTGAGAAGAATTTCACATATGTGCCTAATTTTCACGTATGGAAGCAGCATGCAAAGGGATGTAGGATTTAAACCAGAGAGAGCAATGTAAAGGACAGACCACAGTGCTTGTGATAATGTAAGGATGCTGAATGAAAAAAGGACAGACCACAGTGCTTGTTGTAAGGATGCGATGCTGAATGAAAAAAGGACAGACCACAGTGCTTGTGATAATGTAAGGATGCTGAATGTAAGGATGCTGAATGATCACAGATTGCAATAATTTTCTCTAAAATTTATTAAAAATTAATTTAGGATGACCTTTTCTGTTTTGAAACTCCACATCTTTTTTAAAAAGAGATTTTATTTTGCTTTGTTATTGAACTACTGGCTTAAGTGAGACTTCTCTAGGCTGCAAATGTCTGAGGCAGGTGTGAGTTTCCAGGCTGGTGAGTACCAGAAAATGTGTCACACACTTCTCTGTTACATGATATGATTGTGTATCTCCCACAGTCAAATCAGAGTTGGACTGATTCCTGATCAGGGAATATCTAATTTGAAATGCACTGAATCAAGTCTGTCTTAATACCTCTGCTGTGGGGAGGGAGGGAGTAGGGAAATCTGCTGAGCAGAATATGCAAGACTTTCTTTGATTTCAGCACTTTAGCTCAGAACAAGAGTTTCCTTTCAACATTGATCTTCCATGAGGAAGATGTTGCTTGAGAGATCATTTCTCATTTTTAAAAGAGCTTGAAAGTAGTTGAAGAAGCTATTCACTGGAGTATTTGTTACAGTTTAAGAACTTGAGGCACTTGAAAATGTCATCATTAATTCCTGAGAAGTAAGAGCTATCAAACATGTTTATCAAGAACCTTCTGTCAAAGTGAGCATTATATCACTAGAAGGTCAAGGCAGAGGCAAGAAAAGGTTAGTTACTGCATGAGAATTAAAATTTATGTAGGAAACATTATAGTTGGTACTCAGGTCATGGTCTAAATATGACATTAATTTTGACCTCACTGCTATGTTCTTAGTCAAATTCCTTATTTGGCATTTACAGTGAGACAGCTACTTTCCTAACTTTTATATAACTTCAAGAGTAATGTGTTTGATTTGTTTTTATGCCTTTGACTTTATATTGATTGGAGACTAAAATTGCTCTGCCTTTATCTGAATATTATATCTGTATAAAAACATTAAAAGAAGCTTAGCTTGTAAATAAAAAAAAAAATAAATAAAATGAAATGAAATAATCAGGGAACTGTCCTGGCTTTGAAAAATAACAATAGAGCAACGACAGCAAAAAATATAATTTCAAACTGGATCAGTTCCCTCATGGATCTCAATGTAGTACCACAAACAGTGATTGTTGGCATGGCAAAAGAATGGTAAAATAAAGGGATGAAGATGAAGGAGAGTTGGAAAGATTTAAAACGTGCTCCAAATCATGGCTGAATAACCACAGAACTCTTCTTGCCCAAGGTAGCACTGTTGATTGGCTGGTTCAGAGTTCTGAATGAGAGTTCTCACACAATTTCCAGTGCTCATGCTGGCCAAATACTGTCTTCTTGACTGAGGTCAGGTAGATATTTCCTTCAAAAACCCCAATCCAGGCTCTATTAGCAGTAGCAGTAACAATGCTCTGTTTTGTAGCTGCTTCTTTCCCTTATGTAAGATGCTGGTATCCATTCCTCTAGGCAGTCTGGGCTGTTGAGCAGTCTACCATCTTATAAATATTGTTTTTGCAATATGTAGCCAGAAAAATGAAGTGTTGGATAACCTCTGCCTGCTGGAAGTACTTTGCCCTATTACAGCAGACCTGGTCATGAGCCCAAGCGCCCTCCTGACAGTGGTGCTGCAGGTGCTGGCTGTACTTGGCTGATGCCAAAGGAGAAAGCTCTCTCCTGAAGAAATGCAAGAGAAAGAAGGGAACTGCATTTACTTTTTCTTGTCCAAAGAAGGAATGTCTTGGCCTAGCTAAGGGGCCTCAAGCCCAGGACGCATTTGGTTAAAATGTGTCTCAGTGAAGATTTATGTGAAAATTCATTCTGGGTGCAACTAATCAGAATTTCACCTGGCTGAGCTGAGGTTCTACTTCATTATGCCAACCAGTGTCTCAGTTTTTGACAGGACTGTCCAGCTGGCAGAGCTAGAAATGAAGTGCTGCTCGGCCTGCCTCTTCTCACCTGTCTCAGATACAGTAAATGTTCCCTTTTTTTCACTGATCAAGAAGCAGGGCTGGCACAGCAGCAAGGTGAAGACTTCTGTCAGAAGAGGTTGGTTTTGGCACTCTGATCTTGCCATTCCCTCATGTGTTGTCATACTCGAATCTCCTGCTTTCTCAATGAATGCACCAAAGCATCACTTTTTAACAAGAAAAGCAGGACAAGGTTTCAAAAAATAATTCATAATCCTGCAGAGCTTGAAGCACGGCAAAAAATGTTAGCTCTGTCTCATAATGCCACCAATTAAAAACATGTAAAAAGCATACATGATACCTGCAGACCAAAGATCACCCAATCTACCTCTATGTGCTGTGGAGCTAATCTGTGGTGGCTAGATATTTGGCATATAGGACCACACTGGTCTATTACAAACTTCACAGATGTGTCTTACAGATCTTTGTAAGCTATAAGAGAATATTCCCCCAAACAAATCATATTGATAACACTTCAAGCCATTTTTTCCCATGGGAGTGAAGAATAACAAGTTAGAACAACAGAGCAGTATGAAGGCTGTGTTTTTAATCAGGGATGGTTATAATTTCTAAAGTATGCTGTGACCCAGAGGGAACATTACACAGTCATCCCTGCATTTGATTCCCCATAAAAGGTGACTAAGAACAACACCTACCTCAGGAAAATACCTTGGGATTCTTAGTCAGATGGATGATGATATCCTGTGTCTATGTTAGAGTTACACTAACGATACTGTCTTAGGTCTTTTCAAACTATATAACAAAGCTGAAAGGACTTACTGCATCATTACCTTGGCTAGAGATATTCCCTGCTAAAAGCATATACTGTACTTTGGGCAATTTTTTTTTCTCTACTATCTATCAAATCACTACAGAAAACTGCACCAGGGTTGAGGATCTGGACCTCAAATTGAAATTTCTTTAATGCTATTATTTGCCATACATTACACTGTCATCTGTTGGCCAAATGTATTCATGACACTTGAGAGATTTATTTAAACCATTTCTCCTAAGCGTGTCCTTTCCTATTCCATTGTATTAAAACCATCAGCAACAGCTTGACAGCTAGTTGGCTGCCAGTCCTTGCTGGAGAGTGAATCACTCATGGTGACATTGGGGAGATTCCTAACTGTTATCTCTGAGATTTATTGATGTCGTTACCAGAGGTGATACATGGCCACTTGAGAGAAGCAGTTTGAAAAGATGTATGCACAGGTAGGTTGATGGAGACATTAGATGAGGGTTAGAATTAATTTTTGAAGCTGAAACAGGTTTATTTTCTATGATTTTGTGCTTGATGCATTGATCCTTTGTGTGTGGGGGGGGGATTGGAGCTCTGTGCTGCTTGAAATTTTTCTACTTTTGATTTCTGTGTCTTGTACATTTAAACATCTGAAAAATGTACCTGTGTGCAGTAGTGACAGCCATATCTTTTTGTCTTCGTAACCTGCCAAAGGCTTATGGACTTTGGGGCTGGGGTGTAGAGTTCATCTAAAGATCAGATGATTCATTCAAATACCAGTCCATTAGATGAAATGTATGGTACAGATTGAGTTCAAAGAAATCCATTTGTCTGCTGTGGCTTTTTCTGAAGGCAGTCTACATCCTGAAAATACAGTGAAAATATGGCTCCCATGGCCATACAACTGTGTCTTCACAGGATAACATGGACTGGATACATGAACTCAGTTTACTTGAACAAACAAGAAAAAAATCTTTTTTACATGTCTGATCATTAGAATTTCTGAATAATTTGGTCCCGTTAGAATATGCCATTCATTATAGTAGTTATAATGAATATTTAACACAAAGGGTTAGATTTAATAACAAGGGTTAGATGCTTGCTGGAAATATATATATATATTCATACTGAAAGATATGGTTATGCATTTAAATGGCTTTCCAAAATCTATTCTCAAGTTTATTTTAGTATGTCCCTATTATTCTGTTCCTGGTTTGTTACAAATACACAGACCACTGGAAAAAGGCTTTTATCAGCCCTTAAGGCGACTTCTTTCAAACAACAAAAGAAAAATCATCTCAAGTAACAGTCTTTTTTTTTTTTTAAAAAAAAAGACTTTTTCTTTTCAGAAATAGGCTTTTCAGCTACTGCATTTTCTCCTATTTCAGAGAAGCTCCATGCTGGAAAGCCTCATATCTCATTCCCCAAATACTTGCAACAATTCCAATGTTTATTGATCACAGCAAGGTTCTGTAATTGGACTCACTTACTTAGCCTGCAGGAAAAGGCCAATAACACCATATGCAAATTGAGAAAAACCTCCCACAGAAACAGACTGTGTCAAACGCCTGACCTCCCAAAGTTAGGATCTGCAGATGCTCTGTAGCTCACACAGAGAAAACACATGATTATGTGGAAAGAAAAGAAATAAGACTGCTTGGTACTACAAAACAGAAACCATCATCATAAAAGAATATTACTTAGCACTTTCGGTCTCCATAGCAGAAAAATGCTTTCTGAATAAGGTAATCATCTCCCATTGGAGTTGTAGCCTTGTGCTGGGATTAGATTGAATTTTCTGATAAATCTCTTTATAAGTAACCATGTATATTTACATAAAGGCTACTTTCTTCTTTGTTCTAGGTAAATGAACTTTGAGGTGCCCCTGGATAATCATGATCTGATATTAGATTTCTAGCATATAAAAAATAACTTCAGTATATTTATCTTCATTAGCATAGAAAGTCAAGAATACTTTTTGAGTATTAATGAAGGGGCTGCATATTTTTTTGTAATAATCTATAAATTTAATGGATTTTCTTAGACATGGATGTGTTTTCATGGGAATGTGTATGCTGATCCTTTTCTTTCCCTTAACAGATTTCCTAAACTGAGGCACCTATATCCTTGCTAAACTTCCTAAATTATCCACACTGACAGTAAGACTGATGAGTACTTGCACTTGCATTTATTTAATTACCATAGCAAGTTTCACATGTCCAGTTTGGACTTGATTTTAAAAGCTCTACACTAGGGAAAAATGAATTATGACATTACAAGGAGAAATGTAGTCCCTTCCTTCCTCCTCCTATGGCTTGCCCTATCGCAGGCGAACAGAATGTGGTACGACAGAGGGACATGGTGCAGCAGTTTGCACAGCAGTTTGAACAGGCAGGACACAGATTTGAAGGAGTGAGTCACTGCCCGTTTAATTAGAACAGGGCTAACTATGATTTTTCCACTGGCTCCAAAGCCACCGTCAGAAGCAACACAGAGACCCAGACATATCTCACACATCAACATGCAGCTGTCCAGGACTCTGGCTGAAGTGAGTGCCTGTGTTTGACACTGAGGGCAGCAGAGATGATATCCATCCAAGAGATGGATGATCTACTTAGCCTGGTGGTAAAGCTGAAAGAAGGAATGGAGAGTGCAAGGAGTATTATGGAGCAGGAAAGGGGTAGTCCACCAAGATGTAACAGGTGTGCCCTGGATCTACAGAAACAGCTGGTTTTGCTGCAAGAGACCATCAGAAGACTGACAGACATCAGGGAGGGTGACATGGAGTTGGACAGCTGGTTCCAAGCATCTATGGTGGGGGAACCACAGCCTTTTGAGTAGAGGTCAAAAACCCACAGAAAGGCAGACATGGAAGGGAGGTAGGACATTAACACAGGGGCTTGTGAGGTAGTTAAATAGAGACACAAAAAAAGGAAGAGGAAAGATGCTAATAAAAGGAAGAGGCCTGCTTCAAAACCTGACATTGCCACTCAACCAAACATCCCCACTCAGAACTGCTTTGAAGCTCTGCAGTCTATTAAGGCAGTGCCTGATATATATGAACAGTCAGAGCTAACTGTGTCAGACCAACCAGCCCTAAGGACAAGGAAACTAAGAACAAGTTCAACTAAGAAAAGGCAAAGGGTGATAGTAGTGAGAGACTCTGCTTTAAGAGGCACAAAAGCACTCATGTTGACCTGACCTGCTCTTGAGGGAAGTGTGCTGCCTTCTGTAAGCACAGATCAGGGATGTTACACAGAGGCTGCCAAGCCTAGTCAAACCCACTGGCTACTACCCATTATTAGTGTTCCATGTGGGAGCTGATGACATAGCTTGCAGTAGCCTGAGAAGCATTAAGAGATACTACAGAGCCCTGGGAGAGCTCAAGTGGTCTTTTAATCTGCCAGGTCCAGGTTGAGGGGCTTGAAATGGCCAGATGAATCAGGCAGGTTAACAGTTGTTTAGAGCGATGGTGCCATAGTCAGGGCTTTGGGTACTCAGACTATGGGATTTATTCTGGCAAGCCTGGGCTGACAGGGGCTGATGGGATTCAACTGACTAAGGGCAAAAGTATATTTGGTCTGGGACTTGTCAGACTAGTGAAAGAGGCTTTAAGCTAGATTTGTCAGGGAATGGGGGCACCTATCCATCCCAATCCTGCCAGCTGGATGGCATCACCTGTAATGGATGCCCAAAACAGTGCAAAGGCACTGGTGAGACTCCAGCCAGTGTGTTGGGTTTTTCTGGCCCAACTCAGATGCCTTTACACAAATGTACTTAGTATGGGGAATAAACAAGAGGAACTAAAGATGTGCAGGTGCCTATGTGGATATGAAATCATAGACATCATGGAGACAAGGTGGAATGGCTCCCATGACTGGAGCATTGGAATGGAAGGTTTTAAGCTATTTTGGAAGAACAGCCTAGGGAGATGAGGAGTGGGTGCAGCCCTCTATGTCAAAGAGCAGTTGGAGAGCATGGAGCTCTGCCTGGGAATGGATGAGGAGCCAGTTGAGAGCTTGTGGGTCAAGATTAAAGGTAGGATTGGGACAGGGGATGTTATAATAGGGGTCTGCTACAGACCACTCAATCAGGAGGATGGTGTGAACGAAGTCCTCTATAGGCAGATAGGAATAGCCTCAAGCTCACAAGCCCTGGTCTTCATGGGGGATTTTAATCACCCAGATATCTGCTGGAAGAACAGCATGGCAGAGACAATCTTAGGGGTTCCTTGAATGTGTCAATGACAACTTCCTTACACAGATGATCAAGGAATCAACAAGAAGAGGAGCCATGCTGGATCTTGTTCTCACAAGCAGGGAGTAGCTGGTGGGAATTATAGTGCTTCAAGGCAGCCTTGGCTGCAATGCCACAAGAAGGTAGAGTTTGAGATCCTCAGGGCAGTGAGGAGGGCATGCAGCAAGCTCACTGCCCTGGACTTCAGGAGAGTAGACTTCAGCCTCTTCAAGCACCTTCTTGGCAGAGTCTCATGGGGTGAAGTGCTGGAAGGCAGAGGGGCCCAAGACTGCTGGTTGATATTCAAGGATCACCTCCTCCAAGCTCAGGAGAAATGCATCTTGACAGGGATGAAATCAGTCAAAAATGCCAGGAGGCCTCTGTGAATGGATAGGTAGTTGCTGAGTGCAGTCCCAGATTTTAAAGGCAGGGTCTTCTAGCACATCCCTTCTTGGAGTGCATGTGTGAAGATTTCTCACTTGATTGGGGATGCCCCTCAAGGTTACTCCTCCAGGCTGAGCAAAAGAGATTTGCTCACTGTCATTGGTATGGGTAAGTAACATCAATCTCTACTTAATAATTGTTTTTGCTAGCTTTAATACAATTGCTTTAATATAATTGCTTCAATATTACTTTATAGTGCACTATATCATAATAGTTGTTACAGCTCCTATATTGTGTAGTAAATAATTCTGATTTAAATATTTTTGTCCAATCATTCTTATAGTAAATCATATGTTTATATAAATGTATATGGTTTGTCATCTTTAATGCCTGTGGAACAAATTTGTATAAAGGTTCAATTATACCTGTATAATCCTCTAGAACCAAGCCATTGACAATGTCTGGGACTAAGACTGGATCCAGCTGCACCTAGGCTTCCTCTCTGGGAAGGAGTTTAGAAAGCAAGGGGGTCCTCTCTGCACCTTGTGACTCAATGGGAGCTTCTGTAACAAACTTTGTCTGAGGCTCCCACTCTGCCCACAACACCTGGAAATAAGAAAATCAGACTCCACATAAGCAGAGTGTCCAGCTTGTCTCATGCTCAAAGATACTGGTGTGGTCATACATGTGTGCCCTGCCTGGTCCTCACTTTGTCATGCATGTAACAAAGCAAGGTCAAGTGAATGTGATGAGGAACAATTCCTTTCATCTGGAGATTCACTGTTAAGGCAGTGAAGTTAGAACACACTCACTGTCAAACTATTTAAAGCATTACAAAAACACTGCAGCCCATGGTGACCCCTTTTTCCAGCTGAGCCTGCACATTTTCCTTACCTCAGCAAAGCTCACTGAGAAATATGAATATGGCAAAACCTAAAGCACTTCATTATAATTTGTGATTCTGTCTAAAACTTCAAGTGAAACCATTGGGAAGATGGGCCAACTGCCCCTGTCCCTTGCCTCATGTTTTTTCTGTCCTCCCTGGTTTCCTGCAGTTTCTTCTCCCCTCCAACTAGCCAGGGAAGTTTTGGTGCTCCCTGGCGCCAAAGGTCCCAGCCAGGTGGGCTGGCATGGAGGCAGGAGGCACCAGCAATGCCCCTGCCTGTGCCCCCTTGGGGTGATGATCCCCAGCATGAGTGTTCAGGGAGCAGCAGTGAAATTATGTAATCTTTTTGGCTGACTTTTTTTTTTTGTTGTTTTAAATTCTGAGGCAAGATGACATTGCTCTCTAAGGTTGTGTATTCCTTGAAGGATTTGCTTTGATTCCCAATCAGTTGGAAATAGATCAAGAAAATTATATTTAAATTCTTTCTTGATAAAGAAGGATGCATCTTAAGCTTTCCCCCCACTGCTTCAAGAGTATCAAAAGAAGTAATGAGTTGCCTTAGCAGGAATAATTAGACTTGGGAAAGTTCATTGTGAAAATTAGGGATGATCTTTGTCTTTGATGTGCATCTTCTCCTTGCAATTGCAAAAGGATTTAGCAAATAACCTTTTCGGCTTTTTACCTCACAAGGTTCAGAAAACATCTTTAGACTAGACTGAATTGAAATAATCGCATTTTTAATTTTATTCCTTTATTTGTTTTGGTTAAGTGACAATTTCCCAACTTACTCCCTCCTTCCTAGTGAAGGATTTTGTAAGGAATTAAAGAATACCATGTCTGTTTCAAATACTGTTAAAACTACAAAAGGGACTTGCCCTAGAGGGGTGACCTTATCACTCTCTACAATTTCTTGAAAGAAGGTTGTAGCAAGGTGGATGTGAGCCTCTTCTCCCTGGCAACTGGTAAAAGGACAAGAAGACACAGCTTCAAGCTGTGCCAGGGGAAGTTCAGGATGGACACTAGGAGGAATTTCTTTACAGAAAGGGTTGTCAAGCATTGGAACAGGCTTCCCAGGAAGGTCATGAAGTCACCATCCCTGGAGGTGTTTAAGAAAAGGCTGGACATGGCACTTGGTACCATGGTCTACTTGACATGGTGGTATCTGGTCAAAGGTTGGACTTGATGATCTCAGAGGTCTTTTCCAGTCTAATGGATTCTCTGATATTGCCTGTTAAGGTACAATAAGCATTTTTATAGCTAAAACAATTCAGAATATTGAAATAAAACCAAAATCAGGTAATGAATTAAAACTTTTTCCTCAGAAAAAATATATTTTTATTTTTTGGCTCTATGTTTTGCAGAGTGAAAGTTAGGACATATTTTCTTTCTAACTGAGTTCGATGGCTAAGATTTTATTCTAATAGAGGAGTACTTAACATCTGTCATTTGTCAGCTCATTTGTGCTATGCACTGCTAGCAAAAATGGCAGGAGTGAAATTCACTATCAGAGCAGTTACAGTCAGCAACTGAGTTTTCTCTTGGTTTGCATGTAATAATTCATTCATCTGATAAAATAGTTTGATCCTAAAAGTTCTTTGTATAAATTGCATAGTATGTGTAGGTTTTAAAAATTATATTAATTCTATAAAGACATAAATTAGATAAAACTAATTAAAAATTAGAAAACATTATATTAAATAAAAATAATTAATTTTGCCAAATAAATTATTTTCTACAGTACTCCAGATTTACTTGACAAGTTCTAAACAGGAGAAGGGTTTAATCCATCATGATGGGCAGTAATTTTTCAGCATTTTGATATTTAACTTCTACAATGAACATCTTCCCTGCATTCAAGGCAAATCCTGTAAAAGATAATTCCTTAAAGAAAAAGGGAAGAAATGTGATATTGCCTTCTCTGTGTTCAGTTTGCCTCATTAAAATTGTCACAGCTCTTGGGATAATTAAGCTTTTGTCACTTTTGCACCTCATTATTTTGGTAAGTCACAGCAGGAGATGTGCTCTATAATGGCTTAAAGTATAATTCATTAATTGAGGTCAAACCCTCCTTAGAAGCATGGAAATGGCTCCATCACTATCTTAGTAGCTGTCTAAATAGCAATATGTTGCTTATTTATTAGCTTGTCATAAAATGTCAGCTATAGCAGATAAGAAGGAAATGCCTTGTATTTGTCTTACAGTCCATTGCAGAGTATTTCCCAACAGAGAAGAGAAAGATCCCTAATACTTGTGTTCTTATGTGGAATTCAAAGCCCAGACTGTGCTTGGTGTAATGCATCTGGAAAATCAGCCACTTTCAGAGAGGTGCTGTAAATTTGTATTTACTTACTTGTTTACTTGTTACTTGTACTTTATATTTACCAGCTCATTTAATGCTAGTGGCTGCCTGGGTCATCATGCAAACAGATGTGGCAAACTTGATCCCTTCTCTGAAAGTCTTTTTATCCCTTTAGGATTGTAACCAGACGCAAAAGAACCGAGGCTGTTTGGACATTCTCTAGACACAACTTAGATACAGGCGTCCTTGGATTAGGCCTGCTTTGGTACATTGAGAGCATACTGAACATTAAATTCAAGCAGACCAGCAAAACACCGGATAAATTTCCAAGAAGAAAGTGTGGCCAATAGTAAAAGTTCAACCAAAGGACAGAATCAAAAACGTCAACTGGGGGTCGCAGAAGACCTTCAAAGACAACCATCTCAATTAACTTTGCCCGCATAAAGGGGAGAGGGTATGATAATTAAGGGTGGGATTATAGTAATGATTTGGGGGAAATAATTAGCGCAAAACACCGGATAAATTTCCAAGAAGAAAGTGTGGCCAATAGTAAAAGTTCAACCAAAGGACAGAATCAAAAACGTCAACTGGGGGTCGCAGAAGACCTTCAAAGACAACCATCTCAATTAACTTTGCCCGCATAAAGGGGAGAGGGTATGATAATTAAGGGTGGGATTATAGTAATGATTTGGGGGAAATAATTAGCCAAAGTGAGAAATCACTAACCAATAGAAGATGGAGATCAATAAGAAGGACAGAATCAAAAACGTCAACTGGGGGTCGCAGAAGACCTTCAAAGACAACCATCTCAATTAACTTTGCCCGCATAAAGGGGAGAGGGTATGATAATTAAGGGTGGGATTATAGTAATGATTTGGGGGAAATAATTAGCCAAAGTGAGAAATCACTAACCAATAGAAGATGGAGTACTAATCAATAAGAATTAGGTTCCTTTTAACCAATGAGCATTAATTCCTCTGCTTGTTGAAATGTATAAATAGTAAAACGTTAGGGTGCACATGAGGTGGAGTGATCCTCTGTGCATCCAGCACTGCAACAAAGGAATACTACTTCTTTATGCTACATTGGTGTTAAGGAGTTTTACTCCTGATTTTGGTGACAGGATGTACACGGGGAGACTTACGTGCCCAGTGATGATGTGAAAACTGTACATGCTAATCAGCAAGTTTCTCAAATTATCCAGCTGAAAATAAGCTAAGCATCTTAATGGCTAGACAGCCCTTAGCATGGGGATTGTAGTGGTTAAGTTATTCCAGCCCTGAGAGGCTTAAACGTTTTTGTTAGAAGTACCCTTACCTTCAGACAATAAAGTGAGAAATGAGGCAGCAGAGTACCTTCATGCTGTCTAGTTGAAGCTAGAACATAGTCCATCAAAATTGCTAAATAATGAGACAAATTGGAGAATGAATAAAATGGAGTCTGATCCTGTTGCCAAGTGATTAGCTTAGCTTCTGGAAGGGTTGTTTTTTGGCCTCTGTACTGAGGGAAAAAAATCTGTAAGCTGCCTGATTTATCCTAGAGTTAAAAAGAATAATTAAATATGAATGAAGGAGCAAAAACCAGCATGACACACTGACTCTTGTCATCCACTATATTGCTTATACTTACCTTCCTCCATGCAGGGAAATATTTTAAAATTTCACTCTTGCTGTTATAGAGCCCTTTGCTTTCTAATGGTGAAATGATTATGTTTCAGCAAAAACAACACACAGTTAATGACTCAGCCTTATTCTTGGAATTTCATGTCCATGATATGCCTTTTCAGATGCCACTGCCAGTAATGTTGTATAATTTGATGGTGCTCTTGATGGGGAGCAATGTTTTTTCTGTAATGAAGTGTATTATTCATTAGTATTTTATTGCTGATAGCTTATTTGGTTCTGAGAACCAAGTTCCCACTGTGTATCATTTTCCTTTATTGCTGTTATTATCAGTAGATAATCCAGTGTGATTCATGGATTAAATTTGACTTTATTGTTGTAGGTATTAGAGTGATAAATAACTGCAAAAGACATGGGAATCATGCTAATTTAAACTTCAATTAGTTGAACTGGTGTTACCATGTCTACTAGGTCGTTTCCTTATTTCACAGCTCTAGTGAGCATAATTGCAATGAAAAACTAGCAATTAAAAATAATACAGAAGTATTGCAGTGATCAATAAATATTGTCCTTAAATTTTATCTCTAATAGGCTTTGTGCCTTAGCAAAGCATGTATTAGATTAATGGTCTAAGGCTGAGTCTTCTGAGCATGAGACTCCATATAATTAATCTCTTCAGTTATTTACAGCAACAACTTCTTACCAGGATAGGTATGGGCAAGGACTGACACCTGCATGCTCTGCAATGAGTGAACTTGCAGGGCTCCTTTGCATGCCAGGGCCTCATCTGACTGATCTGCACTGCAAAGGGACTAAAGGACAGAGCAACAAAAGGACTTCAGGTTGATTTACAAAAACATGGAGCTGAGTCATTCCCATCTACTTTACATGTGACTTGGTGTGGGGCTTGGAAATCTGTTAATACATATATATGTGACTACAGACCTTGGGCATCCAGACCAAACTGCCTGAATCTAAACTAAAAACCTTGGTTCTGTAAATTGGTCAGTATCATATTTTGGTTTGGTTTTGTTTTCACAAATTCCATTGAAAAGCTATTCCAAAATTGTGATTTGGAAATGCTTTCATTTTTCAGTGTGAATTTAAAGCCACTAGCCATCTCTTCATTCTGCACACCCTATTTATTTTCTACTTAGGATTCCTATTGCCTCTACATGCTTGAAATAGCTTCTGGAACCGATTTTTCCAAGCACGTATCCCACCAAAGATTTATGCTTTTTGCCATGCCTAACAACTACACACACAGATCCTTTTCCTCTTTCGTCATTTCCAATTGCTACGGTTACAGCACACCGCAGAAGTTCTCACTCTGTGCTTAAACATTTGGTTCTTACACAGTTTATGCCAGCCCTCAGGATTTATTAATTCTTTCTGTACACAACGATGTTCTTCTGCTCTTTTAATACTGATGCACTGCAATTATGCTGCACCATTGCAAGTATTTTAGTTCTTACAAGAGGAAATGGCTGTGTGCCCTTTTTTTCTCATGTTTGGGAAAAAACAGAGGAGGCAAAGGGTATTTGGTTCTCTGTTGAGTTTACTACATCTCCACTTTACCTACACTATTGTCTTTAACTCTGTAATTGCTGATCCCTTTTTGATCCTTTTGACAATGTTGCATTTGTTATAAAGCAGAATTTCACATTTTGAAGGCAGGAATAAGGTTTTGGTCCAGAATGCTTCAGAGGTGTAGCAGGATTACATTCACTGTTTTAGCTTTGAGTTGAGAATGATACATATTCACAATAATGGGAGGATAGTGTGTGTGAGAATTTACATGTTCTCTCCTTGCAAAGTGAAGAGTAGATATTGTGCTGCTAGAAAGAGAAGTTGACCAATGCCACAGGCCAAATCCAATCTGCACACACAGTTCAGTGCTCTAATGACCAACTCCTTTCTGCTATGTTTCCTCAGAGGCTCATGGCAGCATGTCCTGCTGCATCAGTCTCCCCCTGATCACACTGCAGATGTACCTTCCAGAGATGAACACTCAGCATATTAGATCATGTCATGAGGGGCTGTTAGGGGTGCCTGTTGGCTCTGGGACAAGCACACATCTTGTTGCAAGCTGAATATTACAGTGCTGTATGTTCCTTGAACGCCCCTATGAGAGGGTGTGAGGCATAACCGGAATAAAACTTTGGGCACCTCTATGCTGCTACCTAAGAAATTGGAAGAAGTGTTGACTGAAGGGGGAAAACAAGATCTCATCAGTCTTACTCTTTCAAGTTTGGCAAATAAAAGGGGAAACATCTATCCCACCTAAATTATAACCTGGAGTTTCTGTTTTATGGATTGCTATTAGGACAAGTAAGATTTACAGCAAACCTTAATGCATAATGTTTCTTTAAAGGCTGGATTTGTAACAAATGAACTGTAAGGTAGCAGGCTGACAAAGAAGACAAATATTGATTGCAAATGCCAAAAGGCACAAGAATAGAGTGGAGATAGGTGCCAAGTTCTGCTGGGATGCTATGACAAGTATTAAGCCCTTGTGTTCAGCTCAGTGCTATCCAAATGAAAGTATGATGATGTAGGCAGCTACACAGGGATTAAAAGCCCACAAGGGGGAACAGGCAATTCCTGTGCACTCAGTACAGGCAGGCAAATTACTTGCATGAAGAGGGCTTGGTAATTTAGTCCATTAAACAGAAAAATAAATCATATCCCAAATTAATGTACTCTCAAGATCTCCTATGGAGATGCTCTGCCGGATTCTGATTCCATTTACACCAGCAGAATTGCTCAGCTGGAGTCAGCAGAGATAAGAATCAGACTCCTAAAGGTCCTAAAGGTGATTTTTCATGAGGTTTTTTTGGTTAAAAATATTGTTTTCCCTTGTGCAATACTTTACTCTCACAGAATCTGAAGCTGGAGCTCCAGAATTGCAGGGATAATGAACAATAAATGTAACCCGCATTGTTTGCATTGTTTGTCTATGTTGTACAATTGCTGTGTGTCTGGTGTCCCCATGCTTCCCAAGTAATGGCTTCCCAATGTGAAAAATGACTGAGTCCCCAAACAGGATTGCAGTCAAAATTTACAATTTATTATGCGAATTTAAGCAAGTAAACAGTGCTGGGTGCACGGGGAGTCTCTGCTCTACCAACACGTACCCGGTTTATAAACTCGTTGTTAATATATATTCATGACTGTCCCGAGAAGAGGGAGGTCTTTGTCCGGACATGCTCACTTTGCCTCCTTGGGTCTTCTCGAACTTTTTATCTCTTGTCCCAGTGCAGCTCATGAGTAAACACCTAAAAGCATCAGCCTGAATTTAACCCCTTCTCCTCTGGCAGACTCAGCCGGAATTCAATTCCTGTCCAGAACCCAAAAAATTCCTCCAGGAACGACACAGCTTAACAAAACATGGTAAATCCTAAGCAAACAAAATGTTCTTTACAAACATTCTCTATTATTCAGCCCAAATCATCAGTTCAAAACAAGTCTCTCTGCCCCTGCCGAGCACACCTGCCCCTGCTCTCTCTCCTGGTGCCCCCACAGGGGAGTGAGGCCAGGGCGGGGC
>NW_008677486.1:0-247 GCF_000695815.1 Acanthisitta chloris | reverse complement strand
TGGGGTCCCCAGCACAAGGGGATTCATTGACCTGTTAGAGCAGGCCCAGAGGAAGGGTACAAAAATGTTTAGAGGGATAGAACACCTCTCTTATAAAGAAGGTCTGAAATAGTTTGGATTGATCAGTCTGGATAAGATGAGGCTCTGGGGACACTTTATGGTGGCCTTTCAGGGGGCTTGTAAGAAAGATGGGGATGGAATTTTTAGCAGGGCCTGTTGGAATAGGACAAGGGGTAGTGTTGCTCTG
>NW_008677485.1:3213-17124 GCF_000695815.1 Acanthisitta chloris | reverse complement strand
CTGCCTCGGGTTTTGCATAACGGGCATTGCTTCCGACTGCGGGTTTCCTCCTCCTCCTCCTCCTCCTGCATCCTCCTCCCGCCGCGCGGTCCCCGAGCATCCTCCGCCCGGGCACGGCGCGGGCACCGAGCGGGTAGGGGCAGCGCGGCGCGGGGACGAGGAGGAGGAGGAGGAGGAGGGAGGAAGGGGAAAACCTTGGCACGGAGGGCGGAAAAGTTGATGCCAGCCTGCCTGGCTGGAGGAGGAGGCGAGCTCAGAGCCAAATAACTTGGAGCGGGCAGGGCATAGGGCTTGGCCAGCTCGCTGCCTTCCCCCACGGGGTTTTAGCTTCTTGCGATGGGCAGCGAACAAGATGCAGAGTTTAATCGCGTGGTGCTGGTTGATTCTCCTGGTTAGGAGAGCTTCAAGGTATTTGTGAGGAGGTTGAGCGCTGTCATCATTTGTGGTGCCTTCTGGACTGAGCTCTGGAGGCAAGTTTTCCTTTTTCCAGCAGCACAGCCGCTCTCGCCGGGCAGAGAGGGACCAAACTCAGCCCACAGCTCTCCGGGGCTGTTGTCCAGCAGCTGCTCCTTGCTGGAGGAGGACGAGCCCTGCTGGTGTCCATCTGAGCCAGGCTCCAGCCCGCCCAGGGTGCGGTCCCCGAGCTCTGCCAGCGCTCACACTGATACAGGAACTGGCTGAGCTCAAGGAAAGATTTACTTGCTCTCCACTCACACTGCACAGCACTCACAGCTCTCTTGTGTCAGCCATCTCTACTTTCTTTTTTTTTTCCAGCTTGCCTGAATAAGCAGTAATCCTTCCTTCTTCTCTCATTCATCAGGTGCTTCTCAGAGAAGAGAAGATAATTTGAAGAGACCAGAGATGCCTTGGCCGAGCAGAAAGAGAGACAAAGGAGCAGTAGCAGGTCTGTGCTGACATCCTGACTGATTTAGCAGCTCTCATTTGAGGTTCCAAGCTGTAGTGAAACTACAGACAGTCATATTAACCGTCTGTCTTTCAAAGCCACATGTCCTACAGACACAATTTCCTGAGTCAAATGGGCTGAGCACCCATGCGTGGCTGAGACGAGTCTGCTGGGAGCACGATAAGGACAGTGATGTATTCTCTGCACCAGGTGGTTAGGAAATGTAATTCATGCCCATTTATGAAGAGCTTTCAGGTCCTACACATTAGAAGTATACCCAGTGTAGTGGCAGGAAGCTAATGTGGTCCCATCTGCCAAAATAAAAAACAAAACACCATCCCAAAAAAGGCATAAACTTTGCACTTGAGGCTCCATTATGTGGTATGATGAAAAAAATCACATGCCATTCATCTGCTTGAGCCACTTCAGAAAATAATCACCTTCTTACCCTTCAAGCACACCTTAATAATTGTTTTTTGCTGTCTGGGTCCTGGACAAACAGGGACATGGACCTTTTCTGACCAGATAGGACAGTGGAGGCTTAAGCTAAGGTTTCCAGTTATTGCAGTACTAGAAATAGCTTGTTGTGGTAATAGAAATAGCTTGTTTGCTGGTGAATTCTCCTGTTACTCACCTAAATCAACCTGGTTGCCTGCAGCTGATTCCTCAGCAATGAATTAAAATAAGTGAACTACACTTCATGTGGGCAACAAGATCTACCTCAGGGTTTTTTTTTGTTACTGTGACTGTTAAACTACATCTGTGCATAACTGCACACACACAAAAATATCCTGATTTCAGATGCAAACTGGAAATGCTCAGAGTCATTGGTGCATAAATGCTACCACCTTAGCCTGAGCACCTGGGGTGCACCAAACTTCTGCTGCAGTCAGATATGTGAAACCAGCTTGGACAACTCAAAGTATTCCAGCACCAGTCAAGTTGTTTGGGGAAAGAAAATGTGTTTGAGTTGAATGTCTTTTTCTTTTAAGATAAAAAAGAGCCTGATGCTAAAATTGCCAAAACTGAGGAGGAGACTTCAGATAAGGAGGAAGAAGAAAAGTCTGCAAAACCTCCAGCTGGGGGTTCCAAGTCAGGATGGAAGAATTGGAAGAAGACAAAAGAATCTGACTCCGGTGGGGAAGAAAGCAAGATAACATACTGTCACTGGCTGCTGAAATCAGAACCAGAGAGCAGGCTGGAGAAGGGGGTGGATGTGAAAGTAAGCACTGACACCCATCCTTACTCAGCAAAGGACAGCAGCACTGTCACTCCCACCCAGAGCTCCAGTGCCTGGATGCTGAGTGACAGGATCAGGCAGCTCAGATTGTTTGCAGGATTAACACTGTTGTGTCTTTCCTTCTCAAAACCCATTTGTCTCCCTGGAAATAGAAAGACATCTTAGAATCATGGAGTGGTTTGGGTTGGAAGGGACCTTAAAGCTCATCTAGTTCCCCCCCACCCTGGGCAGGGACACCTTCCACTAGCCCAAGTTGCTCCAAGCCCCATCCAACCTGGCCTGGAACACTTCCAGGGATGGAGCAGCCACAGCTGCTCTGGGCAACCTATGCCAGTGCCTCAGCACCTCACAGGGAGGAATTTCTTGCTCATATCTAATCTAAACCTCTTATCTTTAAATGGGAAGCCATTCCCCCTTGTCCTGTCACTCCAAGCTCTTGCAAAAAGTCCCTGTCCATCTTTCTTGTAGGTTCCCTTCATGTACTGGAAGTGATACATAATGTTGTGCTTTTCCAAGGTGACAACCTTGGGGTTTGATGCTTGTAATGAAAGAGGAAATCAGGATACTTGGCTGCTGATCACAGGTGCAGCCTCTATTTCAGACATTTCAATGCCTTTACAGCACTGCAGTGTTCCTCCTTTGTAAAGGCTTTTCTTCAGCCCCTGTGGGAAGAAAAAACTGTGTCAAATTTGTACTATAATTGAAGCAGCTACTAGCAACAAATGTTTAGACAATGACACAGTGAGGATCAGGTACCTCCTGTACTTAACCTGTATTTTCATTCCCTTTGGCAGTTCAGCATTGATGACTTGAAAGCTCAGCCCAATCAGACAACCTGTTGGGATGGAGTAAGAAACTACCAGGTAAGGAGCACATGTCAAAGATGGAGTCACTGAAGCAGCACAAGGGAAAATGTGGCTCTCCCCACAGCTACCTTGTTCCCTTAGCCTGAAGCATTTCCTTTCAAGGCACTCTGCCTGTTTATACAGGTGCATTTTGGCAGGAGTCTGAACTCCTGCTTACTGTCTCTGGGTCAAAGGTGGATTCAGGCTGGGGAATAGCTGTCAAATCATCCAGTTTTTATCTTAACGCAACCTTGGACACCTTTTAGCAAGTCTATACTTACCCAAATACTCTGCTTTGTCAGTGCACAGCATTCTCCTCCAAAGGAATTCCATGTGTGCTTCCCCTGCTAGATATGATCCCTGTACTGTATATGCTTCATCCTGTACATGATCTGCTCTGCTGCTTGTTTGCTTAGAGCAAGTTAAGCCTTTGGATCAAGGGTGGCTGAGCTGTTGAATTCCCACACACTTTCTAACCAACAGGGTCTTTCCCTTAGCCTTGTTTTCACTTAATTTCATTGCAGCACAACATCTCTACAACAACTGTAGGAAACCTTATCTGAGCAGCTCTGAAGCACATCTTCCTCTTGTTGTTGCTTCCTGTTCTGGCTGCTTATAATGAAGCCCTGAGAGCCTGATAAAAAAAAAGCTGAAGGTCTCTCATTTGCTCCTGACAGGCAAGGAATTTCCTGAGATCCATGAAGCTTGGGCAGCAGGCCTTCTTCTACCACAGTAACTGTAAGGAGCCTGGCATTGTGGCCCTTGTCAAGGTGAGTGCCTCTGTCTGGTTCTGTGTTCTGGGGTGTGAGGGGGAAGGAATAATTAATGGGCTATCAAACAGCTCCTTACTTCTCTCTCAGCACCAAAGTGGGGCAGGAGTTGTCCAGTCAGAGCAGTGAGTGAGCACAGGACACCTCTGCTCTGCAGTCCGGGACTGACTCAGGCATCTGTCCCCAGAGAGATGGAACCAAGCTGCTGCTCTCCTGCTGACATTTCACAGCACTCCCAGCCAAGTCAAGTGTTGCTCCACACTCTGATTCAAATCTGACTCACTAAATTCTAGTCAGCTGAGCCTGCAAAGCAGTAGTATAAAACCTAGGGCACAGAAAAGCTTTTCTTGTAAGAGGAGACCTCAGAGCTCTTGCTTTAAGAGGGGAACTTATCACAAAGACTATCATCATCTACCCACTTTTCCTCTGTTGTGTGTGCTCCTTCCATACTGCTCTCCAAAAGGTGATGCTTCACTCACAGCTATACAGTTCTGCACTGCTTTGACCCAAGAAAGCTAAAAGAAACATACCTCACCATTAGAATGGAACCCAGGGAAAACAAAGCTGATTTCTGCACCAGGATTATTCCTTGTGTCTAGTCACAGCTTGCTCAGGGGTGTTTCATACCCTTTGCTGACAGTAGTTTTTAACTGATGGGAACTTGTCTCACGTTGTTCTCCCCGTTCTGCTTCAGGTTGTAAAGGAGGCATACCCTGATCACACACAGTTTGACCAGAAGGATCCTCATTATGACTCCACCAGCAGAAAAGAGAACCCCAAATGGTCCATGGTAATGTAGTACACTAAATACAGCTGTTCCAAGGTCTGTGTGCAAGCTGAGTGAAGGGAGAAGCCTCTCTGCATCATATTGCATATCTTAAGTTTCTGTCCTGGCCTAGCTGCCTTTATTTCTCAAGAGAAAATCCAATTCTCTGCCTTTTCCCCTATCCTTTCCTGGAGGCTGTCAAAATACATCTCCCTAAGCTTTCATCTTACTTGGATGCAGAGCTGACCCCTGTGCATGGGGTTAGGAGAACATCTTTAAGTGCTACTCTCAGTCCACAGCAATCAAAGCTGTACTTTTGAGGCAGGTTAAATTATAGGGAAGGGACTGTTCACAGGCTGAATACATCCCTCATCTCAATGTTGTCTTGTCTGTGACAACATGAATGCACAGTGCTGATTCATATGATCACCTGCCAGAAGAACCTGGAAGTTCTTTTAGCCTTGAGCAAGGAAAAGCTTCTATACCATTATAAGGTAGTACACATCAGTCAATTGCTTCAGTTTACAATTCCTTACCCCTCAAAGATCATAGAATTTAAGGGTTGGAATGGACCTTACAGATACCTAATCCCAACCCCCTGCCCTGGGCAGAGACACCTCCTCACTAGATCAGGTTGCTCAAGGCTTCATCCAATCTGGCCTTGAACACTGCCAGGGTTGGGGCAGCCACAGCCTCCCTGGGCAACCTGTGCCAGTGTCTCACCACCCTTAGAGTAAAAAACCCTTTTCTAATATCTAACCTAAACTTCCCCTCCTTCAATTTGAACCCAGATCTTACATCCTACTCTAACCTGCTCTTCGCTGCTCATCCCTTGCCCAGGTGGACGTCCAGTTTGTGCGGATGACGAAGCGTTTCATCCCCCTGTCTGAGATCAAGGCTCACCACCTGGCACACAAAGCAGATGGAGGGCCCCTGAAGAACATGATGCTCTTCACAAGGCAACGTCTTTCCATCCAACCACTGACACAAGGTAAGAACCTCTCCACACCATTCCTTCTGAGAGGGACAGCACTCAGAGAACCGAGTTCCACTTATGACTTTTTCTATCTTACCCTTTCAACACAGAGGAATTTGATTTTGTCTTGAGCCTGGAAGAGGAAAAACCACATTAAGGAACTGACAGCAGCACAGCTTCACCCAGCCCTCTGATGCCTCCTCCTCAGCCAGCTCAGTTCTCAAGTTTACCTGCTCAGTGCCAGCCCCATGAACACACCCGCACACGAGGCACAGCTACACGTCCCTTGTCCTGACACACTGTTACCTTTGCTTATTTTTAAACAAATAAAGCCTTTTGGAATCTATTGGAGCTACTAATAGTGGAAAAATCTGTAATTTGTCTCTTGAAGGACCAAACAGGTACATTCTCCTTGAGATGTTTAGTTCAGGATCTAGTGCAGTTTCATATACTGCACAGGGACATTTTTCTGCAGAAAGGTATCACTAAGTTCTGTCTAGAACAAGAACATTTAGAATTATAGAGTGGTTTGGGTTGTAAGGGACCCTAAAGCTCATCTAGTTCCACCCCACCCTGGGCAGGGACACCTTCCACTAGTCCAAGTTGCTCCAAGTCCCATCCAACCTGTCCTTGAACATTTCCAGAGATGGAGCAGCCACAGCTTCTCTGGACAACCTGTGCCAGTGCCTCAGCACCTCACAGGGAAGAATTCCTTCCTAATATCTAACCTAAACCTCCTCCCTGTCAGTTTGAAGCCATTCCCCCTTGTCCTGTCCCTCCAGGCCCTTGTAAATAGCCTCTCTAGAGATCTATATACAAACCAGATCACTTAACTTCCTGCAGGTACAAAACGTCCCATGTTATTTTAGTTCTGACATCAGGGAAATGGAAGAAAATAAAACCAGCTTGGTAATTTTTAAGCTACATGTGCCCTCAACCAGCAGAGCTGCCAAGCAGTGACACAGCTTAAAGAAAGACCAAGAATTCATAAAGATAACAAACTCCTCGAGCATGTTTGGAGAGCTGCATGCTGTGGCACTCAAGCAAAAATCTCTTAATCCCACAAAAACCCACCCCAAACCAGCCCCAACATAAATCATATCAGACAAACTCGTGCACAGCATTTGACAGCCAGGGCTGACTCTTTTTAATCGGAGAGACAAAAAAACCCAAGTTTTAAAATACAGCCATTGAAAAGACAACGAATTAAGAAACATGTAAACACAGCAGAGGCTTAATTACAGGTTGCACTGCTTGGTTTAGTACTTGCACACTCCTCTCTGCCTGGGAGAGAGGGAATGACCCAAGTACAGCACAGAACCACCAGCTCAGGGGGACAGGACTGCTGGGGCAGCCCCTGCCCCTTACCATGCTAATGAAACACTCTAGTACCTTGTCCTGGAGTGACTTAATGCTCCAACTTCTCTCTAAGGATGCTCAGCACATCTGCTCCACCCCAGACAAACAGAGGGGCCTAGTGGGTAACAGGTTGAATGGTCCATTAGATTCAGTAAAAATGGGGATCATTTCTAAATTTTCCACAAGTTAGTGAGAAGGTAAAGAGGGACACAAAGGAGGGGAAAAAAAACCCCAACCCAACGTGTAGGCTCATGCACCTTTTTCCAAGCAAACCCCCTCAGAAGTGATGAGCAGATGATGAACAGCAATCTCCTTGCAGTGCATTGTCCTGTCAGACAATGATCTCACAGCCAGCAAACAAAAACACTCCTGGAATGCAGAGACACCTTCATCCAGGGGGTTTCTTTAACACCACATGGCCTACAATCCAGAGGACCAGGTAAGGAATAAATTGTAGGAGGGGTGGGAGTGGAGGGAAGGCTAAGAGGGTGGTTAGGGTGCTGCTGTGCTCAGCTCAGCCATGGAAAGATAGTCTGCTATCCCCAAGGGCTCCCAGTGGAGCTTCCCTTGCCACCAAAGGATTGTGTATTGCTGCAGCACAGGTGCTTCCCCCCAAGGGAGGGAGGAGAGGGAGTGTCAAAGGTAACATCCAGGTCCCTTTGCCATGGGAGACCTGCAGCAGGTTGCTACCCCTCGCCCTGGCATAACAAGGTGGATGTCTAAAATGAACTTTTTCTTCAGCCTTAGGAAGACATGGCTCCAGCCCATGGCACAGACCTCTCATGTAGAGAAAAGCAAGCCACGTCTTCACGGGTACAGAGCAAAAACATGATGTGACACAAGCATTCAGCAGAGATGAGATCATTAGTGTCCTCAACAACAGAGCGAGACTGCCCAGCTCTACTAAGAACCACAACCTTACACGTGGTGAGTAAAAGATAACTTACTTTGGCAAGCAGAAACACACATTTATCACTGAAATACAGTAGCTGTCTTATTACACAAAAAACTTCCCCTCCCCACCCTGGCCCCACTCCCTCCACCAGCACTGTTCTACTCAACAAAGCAGAAACTTCCATTTCCCAGCTGTAGGACAACGCTTCTACACTCAGCTGTAGGACAGAGGCAGAGGAACTCGATTCCAGAGTCAAAAGGAAGCTGGACAAAACCCCACCGAGCCACAAACTCACAAAGAAACCCAAATCTCACTTGATAGAGCTCATATCCCAGCACTTAGTGCAGGCTTGTCTCCTCTGGTAGGAGGTCTAACCACCTGCTTGCTTGCAGGGCAGCTAAACAGGGTGGATGTTGTCCAGACTCAGTCAATCAAGCATACAAAGCCACATCTGATTTTTTTAATGGAGGACTGACTTCCTTCAGGGAATGTTCTCATGAGTCTACTTAGCTGAAGGCTAAAAGCAGCTTATTTTAGAAAAGAAAAAGCCCACATTCAGGGTCTCAGTTCATGGTATGCCCTCAGACCTCGCTGGTGACTTCAGCTCAGGCCTCAGGAATGTGTCTCTGGAGTCAGAGCTCTGCCATCCTTCCAGTTGCTGCTTGGCTTCACCTAGCAGCACACACACAGACCATGAGCTTCTCCAAACAATTGCATCCACCTTCTGTCCTCACTAATCCTCACCCCACAGGCACGAGGGAGCAAACCAAACCACACGCACGCGTTCCTGTGCTGCTGCCTGTCCCTACACAAAGGGACACAGACATGAGCAGGGCAGCATCAGCCACTCCCAAGAGAGCTCCCACTTCTGTCTCACATGCCAAAACTCTTCTCTACACCTCTCCAGGCTGGTCTGCCCCTGCTCTGCCACAGCAACTGGGACCTGTATGAGTGCAGAGGCTGAGTCTCGAGGGCACTCAGGCAGCTGCCAGGACAAGGACTAGGAAGGCACTGCTCTTGGCCAGGAGCCTTCCTGCCCCCACTTCCTACCCACCCAGCAGCACTGGGATCTTCACTGCCCTGCCCAACCTGTGCCACGTTCCTCCTGCAGCCACGTGCCTCACTTCCTCCTACCAGCCACAGCTCCTGCTGTGCTCCCACAGCAGCAGGGACACGCAGCCCGTGCTCTGGGTGGCAGTCCCAGGGCTGAGTCCACTAGTTAGACAACTGCCTGAGGCAAAGAATCCAACTCCAGCACGAAGAGGAAGAAGGGGAGGCAGCGAGGGGGTAACAGCACACAGTCTCTGAGTTCCTCCTCTCGCATCCAGCTAATCACCGCGTCATTCTCCCTCGTGAAGACTTCAAGAAAGGCAAGAAAAACAGCCATCCTACACAGCCCCAAAGCAACCTCCACACCGCTGGGAAGAAGCAGCAGATTTGGCCTTCACTTGCTCTCTCTCTCTCCCCACTGCCACGCTGGAAGGGTCTCGGGGCAAAGAGGAGATCAGGCAGCTCCGCAGTCTCGGGACACTCGCCTCAAAGCAGCCGACCCCAGAGGAATGTAGTTGCTTGGGAAGCACTGAGACACCTCCAGTGCTCCAGCCTGCCTTGCCCTCCCGTCCCCTTCCCACCCTACGAGTCCTCCGAAGAAAGGAATGAAGTCAAAAAACGGATATTTATTTTCACGAAGTCTCTGAAGTGTTTCTCTTCCTGGGAGCTGCTGTCCCCCCGTGGGCTCCCCAGCAGCTTTCCTGGGTGTGCCTCACTGCCGGCCGTTGTTCTCTGCGGGCTGGCTCGGGGTCTTGGCCTCGCCGTGCGAGGACGTGCCCTCAAACCGCTGCGACGCGATGGCTGCTTGGTGGGACATGCTCTTCCGCACTATGTCTCCTTTCCTCCACAGCACCACCTCCTGCAGGGACACAGCCAAGGGCTTGTCAGGGCTCGTGAGACCTTCTCCTGGTCTCACCCAGCCCTGCAGGCTAAACCACGCTGCACCTGCTGAGGGCTCGGCCCGTGCTGGCGTGTTCCACCCACAGACATGGACATGAGGCCGCTTGTAGCGCAGCCTGACTGAGAATTTGGGGAGAGAGCTCTTCCCCAGGATCTGAGCACACAGAGGACATCCAGGGTGTCTGTCCTAGTGCCGTTGGAATTGATAAGGTGAAGCACAGAAGCTCCACCACAAGGCAACAGAGCAGAAAGGAAGTTCCAGGTAGGCACCTTCTACTTTGCCTCCTCAACACCACACACATCTGACCTGCACGTGTACCATTCCTTCTAGACTCCTTCCAGACCATCTCTGCATACTCTAATTTTTCTAGTCCTTACAGACACTCAGCCAAGAACGTGATTCTCCCCCACGGGAATCCCAAATTCCCAGAAGGTCCTTATGACAGTTTCCCAATCAACAGTCTACAGGTCCAAGGAGAAGAACAGCTCTGCTTCTCACCTGCTGTTTGAAGTAGCGTCTCTCTTCCTCATCAATCAGCACCAGGTTGAGGTAATAACGCACAGAGAACTTCTTATTGATGTCCCTCATCGTTGGAGTCAGCTCATAGCCAGCCAGAAAGAGTCTGATGGGAATGGACTCCCCTGCAAAGTGCAAAGAACCATCAGCACAGACAGAATATAGACAGAAACTAGGAGAGCACCAGCAAAACAGTATCACAAGGCTACAAACTTTGTCACCATTTCCACAAGTGGACTAAGATGAGCCAGAACACCTCAACTCCCTTCAAACATCAGCATGCATGGTCCACAGCCAGATCCTGCCCTTGCTGACAGTTGTTCCATCTCCACAGGTCTCACCTGTGCCTGCACTGAGACAGCACTGCAGGAAAAACCGAGTAAGGTGACATTTTCTCTGGCAGGTGACACTGCTGGGCGATGGAACTGGAGAACAAGTGGCACAGGAGACTGGCACAGAGCAAGAACACATCTTTCTGCTCCAGTGCCAGCTGTTGGCCCATGACAACTGTGAATTTACATCTGGTTCTGCCACTGCTTCATCAAAAGAATGAAGTCACTTCAATGCATTATGCCTCAGTTCCCCCTCACCATAACAGAGAAGGAATCACCAGGAGGCCACCAGAGAATGGGATGTGTGCTACTTCTGAGCACACAGACTGAGCTGAAGGTACTGCAGGACTTGTATTCCCATGCCAAGAGACTTCAGAAGAGGAATGCTAAGGGTCCCTATGCCTTCTCACCTCTCACAGGTGCCCCATCCATGATCTCGTATTTAGCTATTGTGTCGTTCTCGTGGTACACGTTGGGCCCAGTCCCTGTTGTTTCTCTCTTGATGATATCTATCTCCATGTGTTTGATCTTGATTCGCACCAGCAGGAAGTAGATCTTTCCGACAATCACATCTTTTAAATGATACCTAGCACGGGAGGGGAGGAAGAAAGCACTGATCAGACCCTGTGCAGCAGGACCAGGGCTCAGGCTGCAGTGTGGGAACCTGCTGGGCAGGCACATTGCTCTTATCCACAGCCCCAGCTGTACACTGCAGACAGCACATCAACCACCTCCACCAGTAAACAGCCCTTCACCTTTCATCCCCTGCTCTCTTGGGAAAGCCACAAGAACATTTAGCATGAGCAGATAGATGAAAAACTGAATTTCAAGGGTGAATATCTGCAAGAAACCTCTGCAACAGCAAAGGCTCCCAACTCCGTTTTTTAGGTCAATTAAAACTAACCCAAATCACAGAATCATTTAGGTTGGAAAAGACCTCTGAGATCATTGAGTCCAACCTTTGACCAATCACCACCTTATCAGCTAATGACACACTGCAGGGAGATTTGCCAGCAGCAGCTGAGGAAGGCACATTAAGAGCAGGTTAAAAGAGCTGCAACTTCTGTGCCTGAGCTAAGGCACAGCTTCAGCTGTATTGCCTGGTAAGGAGCAACGTTATACTTTTTGGAGACATTATATTTTGGAAGTACTGATCCAGTCAAGGGTACAGGGAATGGGAAGTTACTGCAAGAGCCTCTCGTGTGCTCCAAGCTCAGTAAGCCACAGCCTTCCCAATCCTTGATCCAGAGAGCACAGGGGCAAGGAGAGGAACCCACAGATCCTCAACCAGGATTTGAGCTGCCTGAAGATTCACTGGAGCACACAGACATGGAATCCTTTGAGGATCACAGGCAAGACATGTACCTTGGGCTTCCAACCAGGTTGCCCCCAAGGATTCCCCACAGCCACCACCTGCTCTTGGGGCACTTACTTGGACTTGTTATACTCAAACTCGATGTGCAGGCAGTCCTCAATCCCCACCTCCATCTTGATGGAGGAGTTGAGCTCTGGGTAGGTGCTCAGGGTGTGCACGACGATATCCATCTCCTTCACCACGTCGTTCAGCCTGCGGCTCACGGTGGCGCGGAGGAAATACCTGTGGGGACAGTCCCCTCTGATTAGGGTTGCACAGGCAGCAAGAGATGAAGCAGGGAAGGACAAGGGGCTGCATGGATTGCACTGGAACATCCAAGCAGTGCTACTGGTACCCTGGGTTCTGGAGCAGCCAACAACTCACATTGGGCAAGACAGAAGGGAATTTTCAAGTGGAAAAAAGATTCTTCCAAGACTCCTCTCAGCTTCCATGCACTGACTTACCTAAGCCCCATTTTGGGGATCTGAGTAACAGCCTGTACATGTTATACCCCTGCCCTTTTGCAAGAGATTAGATGACTCCAGTCTTCCACAGACACACCTCTTTGTGCAGATCTCAGAGTTTTCCACCCCCCACTTTGAAGCCACTGATTGGATTTTAAGTCAACGGAGTGCCTGAATGTGAAATACAGTTTGCAACAATACAAACAAGGTACAAGCTAAGCATCTGTTTGCATCCAGAGCACAATCAAAGTTGACAAGCCTGATTACAACAAAAATATCCCAACTGGAGACTAAACCAAACAGTTTGTTTTGATTTTTTTGAGTTATCAAATAAATTACCAGGTATTTGATTGATTCAGAAGGGGCTGATTTCTCTTGTCACTCAAATGGGGCCAAACCAGTTTCAGAAAGCCTAATACATGCTTGAAGTCCTCTAAGGCAGCCTTTTAAACTCTCTCCCCCCAAATTCATCTGGAGTTATGTTCCAAGCTTGAAAGGATGTCTGGGAAGTGACCATAGAATCATCAAGGCTGGAAGAGACCTTTAAGATCAGTAAGTCCAACCATGTACCTATCACCACTACTGCAACTCCTAAACCATATCAAATGATGCTGCATTCCTGTACCATCCCAGTAAATACCAGCACCTGCACAGGACCAAAACTGGGGTCAGCAGGGGGAGCAGACTCACCGTAGCTTCACATTCTGCCCCGTGTAGGACTCATAAGGTTTCTCCACGTGTGTGAATTCAAAGTCAAACGTCTGTGACTGAGTGAACTCCCCAGGACGGGCCAAGTCCTTCACCAGAGACACGAACTCATGGTGGTTTCCTCGGTCATAGTAGAGTTCTAGGAAGACAGAGGTCCAGGTTAAGCACTGATGCTTAATGCCATGTGGCACGGGAGATTTCACAGCTCTGAGCAGCTCTCTTGACCAGATCACTACTTCCTTCATTACCATTCAGAGAACCTACTGGAGGAACCTGTGGCTGCAAGGTGCTGCACTTGTTCCCTGCTCTCCATCAGAGCCAGGTGCAGGCCAGAACTTTCCTCCCTGAAAGAAGGAGGAAAAGGTCTGCACAGCCTCACCTACTACAGTGAATCAGAAACTTGCCTTGGGGTGACATGGATCACTTATCAGCAATAGTCAACATGTACAGACTGAGAAGAGGAGCTGAAGCTCATGCAAACCCTTCCAGTAATTTTCTACGCAACAACCCAAGCCAAAGGCATTGCCACTGTGAGGAAAAAACACCACAGCTTCTCTGGAACAGCAGACAGTGACCAAGCAAAACTGAAGGACTAGAAGACTTCCAGCTGTTCCTGCTTATCCTTGGAAAACAAAGAGTTTGAGTGGTCTTGATTCTCACTAGGGAATAAACAACAGTGACTGCTGCTACACAAGTGTGTGGGGAGGCAGTTGAGTCAACTGCTCCACCAGCCCCTGGATAACACATTAATGGCCACGTGAGGGAAGAGCATTCACCTTTGGAAGCACTGATCAAACTAGCACAAGTAACCACCATGCTCACACTGCCTCA
>NW_008677485.1:0-3197 GCF_000695815.1 Acanthisitta chloris | reverse complement strand
AAACTACAGGTTTCCTCATCAAATGAAGGCAATCCTCTACACTTCCACCCAATTTGCTCCCTGAAGTCAAAGCACCAGCACCTTAAAACTCTGCAGTGTGCATTAACAGCTCAGTCTTACACATAACCACCAACAAAACCTGCCCTTCCCAGCCCTGCGTGTCAGCCTGTGCCCACAGGACACCCACACAGTCCTTCTGAAAGGTAAAGCCTTTCTGGTTAGATGAGGAAACAAAAACCTAAGTCATCGTACACACACAAGTTCACTGTCAGCACTAAACTGTGCCGAGGAGGCTTGTGAGAGGTGTTCAAGAACTGCAGCAGGACTCAGTTCTTCTCTCCTTGAGATGCGAGATGAGATTTCAGCTTTTAAGTGATGTCTGTTTGGTACAGCCCTTTGCTCACCTTATCTCTCTAATGGAAATATTGGCACTAGAACTCCCTCACGCACAACAGCAAATGTCATCAAGCCCTTCAGGCTGGGCAGGCAGGTGACATAAATAACCAACCCTCTCTGCACGGAATATGCATGTCCACTGAGAGGAAAGTGCTCGTTGATGTGACAAGGAGAAGCCATGTGCCACATGCAAAGAGGAATATGTCATCTTGCCACACAATGCAGAAGGCAACAATCCAACTGAAAGCAAGGGAAGGCAAATGTCACTGTGCTGAGTTCACAGATTGACACTCTGCAGCCTTCAGAAGAGGAAGGATTGATGTTTCCCACACTTCAGCAGACATTAGGCTGTCAAACAGGTATAAGCTGTAATTTTGGGTTTCTAGAGCTATAAGGTTTCTAGATTGAGAAATGAACCTGCCAATATTCTGGTGGCATGCTCAGGCCACAGCAACCACGGGAGAAACAATCTGAAGTGGGTTCTGTGCTCACAGTCTGGCCTCTGGTACCCACCCTGGAACAGCATCTTCCCTGGCACACATCCCTCCTTCATGTACCACCCTCCCTACCTGTTAAACTCACTCACCTAGATGGCAGTGAGAAGGCAGAATACAAAGCAAGAGATGGAGGTGACATGGAAAGCATCAAGAAGTGCCATCAGTGGCACAAACTTCAGTGATTACCCAAGTGGCTTGATGGGCAATGAGAAAGGACTAATGTGCAGCCACAGCAGCTCCTACACACCCTGCTTGGGCAACAATGTGCATGCAAAGCAGTTTTCTACAGAGGTATGGCTCAAAAGTCTTCCAAAATTGGGAATGAGAAGCAGGTGAGGCAGCACAGAGGAGACAGTGGAGCAGGAGATAAAGCTCATGCTTACTTTGCACTGCCAGTCCCATCAAATATGATATGCCCAGGTCATACTCTGGCTCCTGATGAGCATCCTCACCTACACTCCATGGGCTCTGTCCTGCCCTCTCCTTCCAAAAAGCAGAGTCAGGCACAAGCAAAGCCAACAAAACTACTAAACAGCAGTGTGGGATCGGGGGGAAACCTCCAGTCCACATTCCTTCACCGCAGGATTTGCAATGCAAAGGCTGCAGGCCCACAGCTCCTTTGGGGGTTAAAGCCAAGCACAGAGAGCCACAGACGTGAGGCCTCACATTCAGTCACATCCCTAGGAACATCCTGAACTTATTTGGGGCTGGTGGGACTCAGGCACATCCCTGAAACACGGACAGCTCCTCTCTGATGGAGCAGGGGGTGTGGCAGCTGCCTCTCCTCTACTACAGCAGGAAGTATTACATCTAAATTGGTTACATGCACCGATAACCACAAGTTTTCAACAACTTGAAGTCACCCAACTAACCGTGCAGGGATGTGTGGGTGCTCACTACGAGTGAGAGATGGAATCAGCCAAGCTGAGCCTGTAGCAAAGGTGATCTACCCAGGGAAAACACGTTGTGGGGTCAGGGCTGGGAAGGTGCTGTTGGTGACATGGACAAAACCCACCTGATCACCAGCCTTGGCAGAGCTACTGCATCCCCAACAGAGTCAGCAGGCATGAAAGATGCAGGCAGACAGCTCAGAGAGCAGTGAACAGAGCCTGGGAACACAGCCTGGCAGCTGGCACTGCCAGCAGGTCCAGCCTCAGACCTGCAGCTGCAGGACCAAACCGAATTTTACCCATTTTGGAGAAGAAACTGGTGACTGAGCACAAGTGAGAAATGAGGACAAGGGAACAATGACCTGGAAAAGGACTGGAATGCCCTTCCTTCCACCAGGGCTGGAGCCTGGAGAGCAGGCCAGGCTGCCCAGCTCAGAGGGTGGAATAATGTCAGGCAGGCGTGGGAATGCTGTGTGCAGCTGAGCACCACTCAGGAGTGAGATTAACCTACTTGGCACCAGTGAGGATCCCCAGGCCCTTGGCACCAGGGAGATCCCAGTGCCAGGGGGTGCAGTGATGCTCCCTGGACCCTTGGCACCCATGAGGATCTCACTGCCATGGGGTGCAGTGATGCTCCCCAGAGCCTTGGCACCAGTGGGATCCCAGTGCCATGGGGTGCAGTAATGCTCCCTGGGCCCTTGGCACCAGTGGGATCCTGGTACTATGGAGCACAGTGATGCTCCCAGGACCCTTGGCACCAGTGAAGATCCTGGTATCGTGGAGCACAACAATGTTCCCAGGACCCTTGGCACTAGTGGGATCTCAGTGCCATGGGGTGCAGCAATGCTCCCCAGACCCTTGGCACCAGTGAAGATCCCACTGCCACGGAGTGCAGTGATGCTCCCTAGGCCCTTGGCACCAGTGGGATCCTGGTACTGTGGAGCACAGTGAAGCTCCTGGGACCCTCGACACCAATGAGGATCCCACTGCCATGGGGTGCAGTGATGCTCCCCAGACCCTTGGCACCACTGTGATCCCAGTGCCATGGGTAGCTGTGCTGCTCCCAGTTGACCCCAGGCAGGGATAACCAGGCCCACCGCTCACCCCAGGCCATACCCACCCACCCCAAACCCCACTCACCGATCTGCCCGATGAACTCCACTTTGATACCCTGATGCTCCAACCTCTTGTTGGGATTCTTCAGGGTGAGGACCACCCTCCCGGACACCGTCTCCCCATCATAGAAAAGGAAGTATTTCTCCTTCTTTCCCTCCTCCGTCTTGTGCTCCACGCGCCGCCGGCTCTCGGCATCGCTCAGCACCAGCTCCAGCTCCGCGCTCTGCCCGAACCCGAAGAAGCTCATGGTCCCGGGCGGCAGGGGGGGGGTTACCCCCGCGGCCCCGCGGGCGGATCG
>NW_008677484.1:0-6685 GCF_000695815.1 Acanthisitta chloris | reverse complement strand
TCCGTGAGCAGCCCCCCATCCTTCCCCGTTCTCCGCGGGAGGGTCCCACGGGGGCTGAGCACCAGCCCCTGCCGCACCCGCGTGGGATGGGCACGAGTGGGGGTCACACGGGGGAGGTTCATATGGGCGTGCACAAATAGTGGTGCATGCAGAGGTGTGTGGGCACATGTGCTCTGCCTGCCTGTGGCATCTGCCCGGGGGGACAGAGTGACCCCAGCCAGCTCCCTCCCAGCAGGAGCGTGCTGAGCATCAAAACCTGCCCCAAAACCTGCAGGAAGGAAGGGCTCCTAGGATGACCCCAGAGCTCCCAGGGACTGTCACATCTCTGGACTTTTATCACTCCTACCAGGTGATGAGTTGGGGGGTCTGAGCCAACCCCTTGGACCACTCGGTCCAGCATCAGCCCAGGACAGAGCTGGGAAGGACCAGTGAAAATGAACATTGTGTCCTCTCCTCCTCATGCAATATAAAGAGGATTTGTATGTCCTGAGGGCTTAGTAGATGGCAGCCAATGTCACATCAACCTGAAGATGTTCCTCGGACTTTTTGGAGCGGGATGTGCAACCTGAGCCAGGGCAGGGGCCAGCAGTACCCTCCCAAAAGTGATGCAAGGTGCCACGTTGTTGGGAGATTGGCAGAGGCCAGTTGGAGCAGGGAACCAGGAGAGTACGGTGGGAACTTGAAGCCCTGCCAGCACTCCAGCATGTCCTGTGCCCACCGTGCCATGCACCAACTCCAAGGTCTTGACCACATGGAGCCCCTGGCCCTGGCCAAGCCAGAGGTGCTATGTAAACAGAATGGGCTGTCTGGGAAAAAGCACCCACCGGAGATGATGCAACCACGGTGCAAGGGGCAAAGGGCTCAGCTGGCTGGGCCCGCTGGCAGCTCCCAGAATAGCCCAGGAATGTCAACAGAGAGGAAGGAGTGGGCACAGGCTGGCCTGGGAGCACAGGTCCCAGAGGACCTGGGAGTGCTGGCCACAGGCAGCACTACCAGGACAGTGGCAGGACAGGGCAGGTGGCACTTCCAGCCAAGCACAGCTGCCTGGTGCACGTACGCAGGGCACATACTGGCACGCACAGGTGCTCACACGGGGAGAGTGGCTCCTTACATGGGCAGAGGGTCACAGGGCAAGGGGGAATGGCTTCCCACTGCCAGAGGGCAGGGATAGATGGGCTATTGGGAAGAAATTCCTCCCTGTGAGGGTGCTGAGGCACTGACACAGGTTGCCCAGAGAAGCTGTGGCTGTTCCATCCCTGGGAATGTTTCAGGCCAAATTGGATGGGGCTTGAAGCAACCTGGTCTAGTGAAAGTTGTCCCTGCTCACGGCAGGGGACGGAATGAGATGTCTTTAAGGTCCATTCCAACCCAAACCATTCTGGTATTCTATGATACACACCTTTGCAAATACATGTCCAGGCCCCCTCCCAAATGTTTGGATACCTGCTCCATTTTGGACATGTTCCATGTGCACCACATGCCCATTCCCCAGCTCTGCTGAATTCCTCCATCCCTGCCAGATCCTAGAACCAGGACTGGGGCTGTGGCACTGCGGGAAACAGAAGGCACAGTGTGGCAAAATGTGTGAGGGACTCTCCAACCCACCTACCCTCCATTCCAGGCTGGGAGCAGGGTGTGCCCATAGGGATTGATCCTGTGGAACCTGCTAGGATCCCTCTGTGCTGTCCAGCACACCATGAACCTCCATTCCATCACCAGCTAAGCAAGAGCATCCAATCCCCAGCCCCTCACGCGCATGACCCCCAGCACGTTTTGGCCCCCGGATCTAGGGCAGGGGTCAGCACGGAGCCGCGTGTGGCTCTTGCACCCATTGCATAAGTGTGTTGTTGATTAAGCAGTTCCCAGAAAGCAAAGCCCTGGGACCAACCTGACCAAAATACCCCCCAGATCCCCCCAGGACCAGCACTGGCTCCACACATGGCTCCTGGGCCTCTGACCCCATGGCCACTGGGGCAAGTGTGGCACCTGGTGACCTGACCTGGAGGTGACAATGGGCTGGGCTAAGCAGGGACCCCCCAAGAGCTCGTGCACCAAGACCTGAGTGTGGCTTATGGAATCATGGAATCATTAAGGCTGGAAAAGCGCCTAAGTTCATTGAGTCCAACCGTTTCCCCAGCACAACCAAGGCCATCACTAACCCACGTCTCCAAGTGCCACAGCCACACATTTTTTGAACACTTCCAGGGATGGTGACTCCAGCACTACCCTGTGCATCCTTTGCCAGTGCCTGATTACTTTTCCAGTGAAGGAATTTTCCCTAATCTCCAATCTAAGCCTCCCTGGCACAACTTGAGGCAGTTTCCTCTTGTCCTGTTGCTTATTTCTTGGGAGAAGAGGTCACCACACTGGTGCCACTGTCAGGGCCGTGGGACTGGGAATCAAATGTTAAGTCCTCTCAAGGCAAGGGAAGGGACTGTCAGAAATTCCCACCCCTCCCAGGAGCTGGACCTGCCCAGGGGCACCTGGCACAGTGTGCTCAGACCTTTGCTTCAGGGGCTGTTGATACTGGCAAAGGTTCCTTCCAGAGGGCACCGACACACCAGTTCCCTCCTGGAGTGGAAACCGAGGGAACATCACCTCTGTCCCACTCTGTGTCACATCTGGCACAGCCCAAGCACTGGGTCAGTGCTGTCTCTATGGCATTACCATGCTGGGGGCTGCAGGGTGAGCTTTCTGCCAGCCTCGCTGGTCCCAACAGGACAAGCTCCCAGCACTGGGCCTGAGCCAGCCCCTCCAGAGCCCCACGAGAGATCAGGAGGCTCCAGCAGAGCACAGTGTCACAGCAGGGAGGGAATCACTCTTCCCTGACTGCAGCTTCTTTACCCTGTGTGTTGCCCAGGTGCTAAGTGCTACCTTGGGATTCCTGAGCCTTGGTCACCCCAGAAGTGGCTATTGGCTGCATCCGGACAACCTGTTTCCCATGGGATTGGGACAAGGCTCAGCTCAGAGTTTTGGGGTTGTGCTGCCTGAGCTGAGGGGTCTGTAGGGGCACAGGACCATCCAATGGCTTTCCTGCCCCTTCTCTTAGCCCCTGTGTGCCCACAGCTGCTGCATCCTGGTGAGCTCAGGGCTGGCTCCAGGGAATTTGTTTGTTCAATAAATATAGACAGTGAAATGAGGCGTTGGAAAAAGAATGGAAAAAACAAACACCAAACCCTCTTTGGGTTTGCGCAAGTGGCCTTGGGCCCCAGACAGGATCGATCCCTGAGCCTTCTTCCCTGTCCAGGCAGCTGCTCAGTGTTAATGCTTTGGGGCTGAGTCCTGGAGGTTCCTGGACACCTGGATCTGGGAAGATGAGGGTCCCTGCTCCATCAGGCCTTGGTGGGAGGATGTGTGCAATGTGGACAAACACTGTCACCCTTCACAGGTTGTTCCAACCCTGCTCCAGATGTCACAGGTCCTCCGGGACTGTGTGCATCCTGCCCCTGCTCCAACCAATGCTGCTCATGGCTCATCATCGTGGATTGGGCAGCGGATGCAAAGCTGGATGGGGAGAGGGTCTGACACCACCTCCTTACTTTGCCAACCCTTCCCAAGCCCCCCCAGCCCCAGCACTCTCTTTCCCAGCCTTTCTCACACATGGGGGGACACATGGGGAGCAGTGGAGAAACCCGAACACGCGGTTACGTAACGGGGCCGAAGTGTCAGAGCTGCCCTTTGCCCCTCGCTCTCACGGCCCTGACATGTCCCACTTTGCTGTCACTGGGCTGGCAAGAGGCAGTGAGGGGGGACAGCGGCTCCGGCTGTGGGCCAGGGAGGTGCTGAGAGGATGCTCCACAGGAAGGGAGGTGGGGGGTGGCTGTAGGGAATGAAGGGGTCCTGGGTGCTGTGGCTCTCACCTGGCAGCGTCTGTCCACTTCTAAATGGAGAAGAGTTTCTTAGTTTTGTCCTGGTTTGGGACAAGAATGGCCAAACCCAGCTGGTTTAGGAAGAATGGGAAATTTGGCCCAAGCAAGGATTCCTGGGAGGAATCACAAGCTCCCTGTGTTTGAAGGGTTCCCACACTATGCCCTGGATCTGGTTGGGATGAGTCAGAGGTTCTGTATCCCCCTGGGAAAGGCAGCCAAGGGCAGAGAGCATGGGAGGTTTCTGAGAACAGTGTGGAGATGCCCAGTCCTGCTGCCTGGGCTTTCCAAAGCAGAGTGGGTCCATCCCATGCCATCCTGGGGCTACCTGTGCCAGGAATGCTGGAAGATGTGCTGGCTAAGAACCGGACACATATGTGTACACACAGCTGTGCACACACCATGGCTGGGAGTCTTTATTGAACACCATGTAGTTGGGATGCTTGGAGAGAGAGACACATTTCCCCCACTGGGATCAATTTCCCCTTTCTTATCCCTCTCAGCCTCATGTCCAGCTGAGTGGCTGGCACCATGGGGATACCCCCTCCCTTCTGTCCTCCCCAGTTCTGGCAGCCTGGGGTGGCCACTGGTGGGTCCTGTGTTGGTGCAGCAGCACTGAGAGTGCACCACGACCTCGGGCTGGAATGGCAGCGGGGCCACCCTGAGCCACAATCTACACTGTTCGGCAGGAGAAGGGTCTAGAATCCACCAGGAGCTGGTCCCAGGGGCTGTGAGAGGAATCCGTGGGCAGATCCAAAGGAAAAGAGCCATGTGGGAGGTGAGGGAGGAAAAGACTTGCAGATACATCATCACCCTCGATGCTTCACCCCCAGGAGGTACGAACCCCTCGGCAGGGCTTCAGCAGCTCCCAAGAGGGGGTGGGAAGAGGGAGCCCTGCACCGTCCCATCCTGCCCTCCCCTCTCCTCAGGTGGCTCAGGTACAGCCGCAGGAGTCCACGATCATGTCGGGAATGTCGGTCTTGACGATGTTGCTGTCGCGGTCGTAGTAGAGCAGGGAGAGGGGGCGGCGCTGGGTGGGGACGCAGGAGGAATCCACGGCCGCGGCCGGCCGGGCAGCCGTGTTTTTTTTTAGGACGGCGGTGTGGAAGGAGGCGGCGAGCCCGGGGATCCCTGCCATGTGCAGCGGGCAGAGCCCCGCACAATAGTTCATGTGGTATCCCTCTGGCTGGATGATCCAGTCCTCCCAGCCGATCTCCTTGAAGTCCACGAAGAATTCCCGGAGGCAGCACATCCGCGAGTTGCCGCTGCAATCGACGCCACGACGATGGACACGGTGGGGGGTCCTGGCCTGGGCTTGGGCCACCACAAATGGCCAGTGGGAATCACTGTGGTCAGCTGGTAGTGGGGACTCCCAGTCCTCTGGCACTTCCAGCTCCACCGTGAGCTGTGGGGTCCCTTGGCCGAAGAGGCTCCGGACAGCTGCTCCCACATCCAGCGTGGTCCAGCCAGAGCTCTGCACCTCCAGCCGTGTCTCACTGGACACGGTTGCGTTCAGCCCTGCTGGGTCTGGCTGCAGGAGTCTGACAGTGACAGGCTGTGCCCCGGGGCTGGGGGCTGCCCAGAACAGGTAGAGGGTGGCCTGCAGGATCTCAGTGCTCCCAGCCAGCTCCCGGGAGAAGCGGAAATGCAGGAGGATGCTGCGGGAGGTGGAGGACCCTGTGCACAGAAACCGAGAGCAGAGTCAGACAGTGAAGGGAGGGGAGTGCTCCTCTCGTTCCACACCCTGCCCTGGACAGGGACACCTCTCACTAGACCAGGTTGCTTCAAGCCCCATCCAACCTGGCCTGGTACACTCCCAGGGATGGAGCAGCCACAGCTTCTCTGGACAACCTGTGCCACCACCTTAACAGGCTCACAGGGAAGAATTCCTTCCCAGTATCCCATCTATCCCTGCCCTCTGCCAGTGGGAAGCCATTCCCTGTGTCCAGGCCCTCCAGGCCCTTGTTCAAAGTCCCTCTCCAGCTCTCTTGGAGCCCCTTTAGGCACTGGAATGGGCTTTAAGGTCTCCTCAGAACTTTCTCTTCTTCCTTGGATGCAGAGCTGGTGCTCCTTCTGGTCAGGGAAGGTCTGACAGGGCTGTGAGGGCACTCAGTGCTCCTGGCACAGTTCTGCCCATGAGGACACAACCCCCTCCCCGTGCTCAGGCCTGGGTTCACCCCCCGGCTCGACTCCAGCCAACGCTCCACCAAGCCAGGAGACAACTCCTCATTGTCCTGGAGTGTGGGAACACAATGCTCCGCGGAGCAGCTTTGTTCCCGGAGGGCTTCGAGGACATGGGGGCCTGCAAGGGGAGAGGAGCTCCCCCAACTCACCATGCAGGATTTGGGCTGGGAAAGTGAGGGTGCAAGATGCTTTGTGGGATGGGATGGCAAGTCTGCATCTCTTCAAGGAAAGCTGTGTTTGTCTGGGAGAAGTGGGATGTGGGATCCTTGTTTTCCAGTGATGCTTTCCAGGACCCCTGAGCCCTGTGCCATCCTTCCACGCCAGCACATCCTGTCAATGAGTGACAGGGACCCCAGAGTCCCCAGAGCCCTTTGCCTGCCCATGGTGAGGGACTGTGAGTTGGGATACACTTGGGATGTGAATGCAAAGGCTCTGGATGTGGACCTCTCACTCCTTCCGTGATGACCACCATCACCAAGCACAGACCACCCCCCTCCACTTCCCACCACCTTCCCAGGGCACAGCCTCCCTTCCCTCCATGCCCCCTTCCCCAGGAAGCAGATCCATACACACCTGACTCTGCAAAGCTCAGGATCTCGTACTCCTGCAGCCCCAGCCCGGGATGCAGGTGTGGG
>NW_008677483.1:64610-65445 GCF_000695815.1 Acanthisitta chloris | reverse complement strand
CCTGCCTCTCCCGGTGCCCTGCGGGAAAAGGGAGCCCGCCGCAACCTCCGCAAGCGCCAAGACAGCTCTCAGGAAGAGAGAACCAGTGCCCCAGACGTGTGCCGCGGGGTGACAGCAGCAGCACAGAGAGTGACGTGCCGATCCATCCCGCTCGGGATGGATCCTGTCGCCACATCCCGCCCGCGCCCGACGCGCATCTTCCGAGCATCTTCCGAGCGGGGATGCGGGCGGGTACCCGCTCCGCCGGGGCTGTGAGCACTAGGCGGTGTGTGCTCCTGGTTCCCGTAGCTCAGCAGGTGCCCCGGGCTGCTTTAGCCGCCGCCACCCGCACAGTGTGCCTGGCTCGGCTGCGGACGGGCAGCCTGCGGTACCCAACAAGTGTACTTCCCTCTTCCCTCGGCTCACTTCACGTGGAAGTAGGAAGCCACTGCGATCCTTCAAGGAGTGGGTGGCTGAAACAGCAAAAATTACCGACCGAAAAAACCGGCAATTTTGCCCTAGAGTGTGGAGGTAAACTTAGGGATGAGAGTTGCCCGGGGTACAGCCGTGCGGTTATTTGAGCAACAGCTATCAGATGCAATGAGGAGGTGGCAGAAAAGCTGATGGTGATGCTCGTGGCATGCTCATAGTGAAAGCCAAGAGAGGATTTTTGTTACTGAGGTGACTGGGAAGGACTTTGGCTCGCCAGTAAAGTTGCTGCCTGTTCTTGTGCAATTCATCCTGTGCTCAGGGACAAGCTGTGTAAAGATATTCCCGACTCCGTTCCCCACTTCCCCTCCTGAGGGACATTGTTGGCACGACTCCAAATCCAGCTAATGGCTCAAGTTGAAAGAGA
>NW_008677483.1:0-64574 GCF_000695815.1 Acanthisitta chloris | reverse complement strand
TGAAACCCTGGCTCTACAAAGCTTCAGTCTTTTGCAGTGCTCACCCCATGCAAAGGTATCTGCAACTCAACAAGTCTTGCTCAGGTCTGCTTTTTGTCCAAGAGTAATAACTTTTGATGCAGGGAAGGCTTCTAGTCTTGATCTGAGAAATATAAGCAAAGCAAAAACCGCCCAGCGTCATCCCCAGCAGTTCATTTCAATGGGTAACTGTTAAAAATGTGTACTTTGCTTCTCATTTTAAATCATCTGATTTAGCTTCCAGCCGCTCTCTGTGATTGTATCTCTCCCTCCTAGGCTGAGTCACCCTTCATAGAGCAAATGCATCTGAGGACTGTTTGCATTAGAGGGACATTGCTGGCCAAAACCTCTGGCTGAAGTTTGTTTCCTTTGTGAAGAAACAATGTTTGTGCTGTTGGCGATCCCCATCCCATTGTAAAACCCTCATCCTACTCCTGCTGTGAAGATGACAGGCTCCAACCTGGGACAAATCCATGGGAACAGTGGTTCGAAGGGCAGTGACTCACACTTTAGCACTGGAAAAGCAGCATTTGCTGGAGGGAGTGAGGAGCTTTTACCTTGGCTCCAGCCCACAGACTTTCTTCAAAATATTCCTTTCACATGGAAATTCCTGCCAAGTGAAGATTGCTAGCTCTGGCTGGCATGTCAGCCATGGCAAGAGACACAAAGATTTTGTATCATTGGATATATGTGACACAAAGAAAAGGAAAGAGGTTCGTTTTGTGCTGGCTACTGTAATCAGCCAGCAGTGCGCAGGGAGTCTTTGTGGAAGGGGTGGGAGAAGGGGGAGCAAGTATAGGAAAAGAGAGCTAGATTTATTAGCATTAATTCCAAATAATCAGTTTTCTGCTGAAGGCAGCACCACTAATCTCAAATTTCCCTGCCTTAGAGTTACTACTTGAGTCCCTTGCCTGCTCCATGTAAAGCTTCAGCCAAGAAAGCACACCTGCATTAGCTCTGCTGCACGTAATTTATTGAGCCAGTTTTACCACAAGACTTTTTTTGTTTCCCATCACCAGCAAAACAAAAATCATTCCTAGCATGACCATCCTACACATTGGTTTTTAATCAGCATTACACTGTGCAAACAAGGCAGATGCTGCTCCGTGGTACAGTCTCTATCTGCACTGTGTCTTTGGAGATTTTTCTCCATCCAGAAGACCCATGGGGAAAAGCATGAAGGTCTAGGATGCATTGCCCCGATGCCAGGAGGCAACAGGTTACCTCCTTGAGCCCTGTCTGTGGACCTCCAGGTGGCTGAGTGGGATGTGTGTGATGCCTGCAGAGCCAGCCAGCTGCTGCAAGCACCATTGCAGGAGTCACTCTGTGGGGAGCAGGGGACAAGAACAGCACTGTGGGTTGGTGCCTCTCAGTGTCATCTGGGGAACCCTTCCAAAAGGCAACAAGCGAGTGGGATTTGAATACTCTAGAGGCTCAAAGCACATCACCTTGCTGCCTGGAAAGAATGGATAGCAATAAATTAGCAAAGTTTCTGTTTTCCCTTTACAGATATTAGCCCCTCGTTTGTTTTTGGTTTTCTTTCTTTTTCTTCTTTTCTTTTCTCATCCCCTGTTCTGTCTGTGTCTGCAGAACACCTCCATGAGCTCTGAGGTGTTTTCCTAAATGCAGTAATGCATGCAGAGCCTCATAGGCTCAGGACCAACAGCTGCAGCTGCCTTTTGCCACCTGATGAGAACAGAGGAGGGAGATGTCATCAACTAATAGCGTGGGTTCCTGGGAAAATAGGAGGTTTTCTATGTCAAATTTCCAGATAGTCCTAGGAAATCAAATAATACTGTATCTTCTGAAAGAAAGTTAAAAACAAAATGGCCCCACACTACCTCACCTTTGGGAAGACTTCTTACCTCAAACCAGACAATCGGGCTCTGAGTGTCAAAAGCACCTAGTGTGACCATGAGCAAGTTCCCACCTTAAGAGTCTGGTGTTTACAACACCTCACATGAAACTTGAAATTTTTGTGAAAAAGAGAAGTTATGTATCAAAGGAAGAAATACAGTCCATGATGGATCCTGTATATGACCATGGTGCACCTGGAAGTGCGAAACCATTGCAGCATGAGCAAGGGTGAAACTAAGAGTGATCCACTTCTTCTGAACCTCTTCAGAGATCCTGCAAATCTGGTATCACCAGTTGAATTTTTTTTCTCTATGGATCTCTCTATTTTGTTGTACAGTCACTTCCATCAGGTTATCAGACTTGGACTGCTGCAGCAGAGGTTCCTCATCATTTTGATTGAAAGATTTTTTGAGAACTTTACTTTTCTGATTCTTAGGAATTTTCAAATGGTTGCTTTAAAATTTATTCATAAATAAGTGAAAGTGATAAATAAGTGCAAGGTGCTGTATCTGGGCTGTGGCAATCCCAGACATGAGTACAGACTGAGAGATGAACCTACAGAGAAGAATAAGCACAAAAGGACTTGGGAGTTCTTGTGGATGAAAAGCTGGACATGAGCCAGCAATGTGCACTTGCAGCTGAGAAGGGCAAAGACATCTTGGGCTGCATCTAAAGCAACAGCAGGTGAAGGGAGGTGATTCTGCCCCTCTACATTGCCCTTGTGACACCTCACCTGGAGTGCTGCATCCAGCTCTGGGGTGCTCCACACAAGAGAGATGTGGACCTGTTATACTGGGTCCAGAGAGGCCACGGAGATTATCTGAGGGCTGGAACACCTCTCCTATGAAGACAGGCTGGGGGAGTTGGGGTTGTTCAGCCTGAAGAAGAGAAGGCGCTGGAGACCTAAGAGCAGCCTCCCAGTACCTAAAGGGGGCTTATAAAAAAGAGGACGAGTGACTTTCCATATGCGGATAGTGATAGGACAAGGTAGAATGGTTTTAAACTATAATAGGAGAGATTTAGATTAGATCGTAGGAAGAAATTACTTACTGTGAGGGTGGTGAGGCACTGGAACAGGTTTCCCTGAGAGGGTGTGGCTGCCCCATCCCTGGAAGTGTTCAAGGCGGGCTGGCTGGAGTTCTGAGCAACATGGTCTAGTGGAAGCTTCCCTGCCTATAACAGGGGGGTTGGAATAGGTAATCATTAAGGTCTTTCCAACCCAAACCATTCTATGATTCTATGAAGTTATTACAATGTGATTTTGTACATGCATTGACTTCCAATTAAATTTTTGTTCATTCATTCTCACCCTGAAATTTGTTGCAATTTTTTTTTTTTAAACTGAACATACTGAACAGAAAGAAAAAGACTTATTTTGAATCTTTGGTATTTATTTTACAATTTTCTTCTCCTCTTTCTGGAATACAAAGTGAATTTTATCCACATCTCACTTCAGTTCTGTGGATGTCTGGAAATTGATAGGGAATGAAACCAGAGCTATTGAATTTGAATGCATTTTAAATGTCTGTCAGCATCAGCTTCTGGTCTTTGCTACAGGCTCACATGGTGCTGTGTCTCCATAGGCAGCTTGCAACAAGAGAACTTGCCGCACCCGAAACTTTCTTGATAGGAAAAGACAAAAGTTAATGGGATGGTTCTTTTCCTCTTTTCTGCTAATTCTTTCTTTTCCATAGCTCTCTGCTATCCCCGTTTTTAGGCAAACATGCCTTACCCTATTTCTGTCATTCATATTTCCTTTCCTCTGTGTTGCTCTCTTCATTGTAAAGCCGTAAATATGTATTTTGCTGCATCTCACCATTCATTAGGATATTTAGGCATCTTCAAGCTGCTCCAGCTGGGTTTTTTAATTGGAACAAGGATGCCTGAGGGTGAAAGGAAGAAAAGAAAAGACAAGGGAGCAAATAAGGTGTGGTTAGGGCAGAATACAGATTTTTCACAGATGGGAGAGGAAGAAGTTTCCCTGCAAGCAAGCAAGAGCTCAGCAAGAGAGGAGGGGAAATAGAAAGGAGGGAGCTAGGTGAGAGACAGGTGAAAGGAGTTTAAGAAACCCTGATTTGTTAATGTTTGTTAAGTGTTGCTGAGAGTGCAAAGTTATACATATATGCTAATTTACTAATTGCTAGTTTCTGAAGTGTCTTGATTGAATATAGTCTGGGGAAAAAGTAGTGAGTGTTAACAACATTTTCGTCTGGCTCAATAGCCACCAATACAGTCTGTGTGAGCTGGTCACCTTGCACTTCTTCCTGCTTGCTGGTCTTTCTGGTGTCCAGGTGGGTCTGGACATGATGACAGCAATAATGGCCAGGGAGAGAGATTATTGCTAGAAGGACCCTGTTTGGTCATTTTTAGAAGTAGAAAGAAAGACTAACTAGAGTTTGTTTGTGGTGAGACATTGGAGTAAAAATTCAAAGGGTAGCTCAATAAGCTGGTACTAGAAAGAGTGATGAAATTACTCCTTGCTGACATAATCTTCAGCATCCTGGTGAAAATTCTCCCAGAACAGAAGAGACCTGATGGTCAGCAGCTGCAGAAGCATTTGTTCTCTTTCTGTCTTCAGAAAAACAAGGGAACTGAACAGTGGTTAGTGACACTGAGCTAAGTTATTCTGAAATTGTTCAGAAATTAATCTTAGTCTTGAAGTCTTAATTCTAGTGTATTCTAAACACAAAACACTATGCTTTAAAGTGTTCTGAAATGGAGAGGTCTGAGGACATGCTGTGAGAGATATCTGCCTCAGTAATGACAGGAAAGGCTTCTATGGTGCTTTTGAGAGCAGTAAAGTTCGGGGTTTGTTAGCTAGTGGCTGCTGAGTTTTCTGCTATTGTCATAGTGTTAGTGAGCATGAGGCATTTTTGATCATCTGCCTTTTCTTTTTTTAAATTAATATGTCCTATATTTGTGTTTGTGTTACATAGCTGGTAACCTTTCTGAAAAACCTTAATGTTTCATTTATACTCTATGATAAGTCCCTTCATAAAGTCTTGGTGCTCTCTTTCTCCCTCTTGCTTCCATCCCTTAGTTTCTCACTCTCTTTGTAACTTTAATTGCAAGTTAAATGTAATTGTTTTGCTCAAGAGCAAATCAATCTCCTTTCTAAACATAAAAAGGACAGAGAAACACTTCTTGTTGTAAGAGATAGTGAGAGAAATCAGAGTTAAAACTTGCATGTTAATAGGACAGTTAGAAATCACTCTGACCTTCATCTACTGCTTTAATGTTTAAAGCCAAGTTGTGAAAACAGCAGCTGAAATGCTCATATCTTTACAACAGGTGAAAGATAATTCTTTGTTTTCATACCTGAAAGCTGGAAAATATTCATCAGAGTAGAAGTTGCTCATGACAATTTTGGGGTCTGTCATGTTACCCAGGTTCTAGTTTTTATTGACATAATATCGTGTTAATAGCCTGGACAGATGAATTTAGTAGTGTAAGGCAGAAATCAGGATAAGGGTGGTATACAGGTGGTATAAGAGTGATCCATAGGAAAACCATCTTCTGTTTGTAGCAAACACAGATTGAAACAAGGCCATTCACACAGGTTCCCTTGTAATGGTGTAACTGGGACATCGTTTGAAGATGTACTACAGTAGCTGAGTCAGTGTAGAGGGAGGTGGTAATGACATGCAACTTCGTCAATGCTTCAGTGGTAACAAGGTGAAGAAAAAAACACTACACTTGCTCCTCTGTAACTTTCTATTAAGACTTTCTTCATGCTTGTAAATGCATGTGATACTAGCAGCACTGTTTACTTGCATGTTTCCAAGGAGCTGTGAAAGGAAAGCTGTGTGTTTTGGATATTGTGGTGATTGAGGTTCTCCCTCTGCCCCTGAAAATACTTGCTTCTCTGGGGGAAAATCCTAAATATGTCAAAGCAAAGCAATGAACTGTGGATAACATAGTTTTCAGACTTGCAGTGCTGAAGGGATCTGGCAGAGATGTTTTTCCTTTGTGGGGGAAAAAGTGAGTGATTGACATAATTTCCAGGGAGTACAGAGAGACAATATATATTCCTCCTTGGAAATATCAGATGCAGGACTCCTGAAAATCGACCAGAACGAGGACATTTGGAGCCTCCTAAGCATCCTTACTGGAGAGCAGCACTCTTCCCACAACATACTCAGGTCTCCATGTCTACTGGCAGAGAAGGGCATGTGAGGAGTCAAGCCAAAAGCCTGAGATAGCCTGTCATGCCAAAAAGGCCTTGCCCTTATGCAGTTCCTGCTCAGCAAATAAAGAGCATCTGCAGAGAAACGTTCACAGGTATCTTGCTAATCTGCTTAGATAGGTACTGCAGAGGAGAACCCTCAGCTGCAACTCTGTCGAATAAACATTAGCTGAGGTATCTTCATCTTCTTTGGCTATGAAATGCAATTGGGAAGTGTCCAGTGGGTTTTCTCTGACTGTGGAGCATTGGTGCATTGGAAATGCACCATTGACGGGTTTGTCCTGTTGAAGTGCCAACACTGTAAAATGCAAACACTGCGTACCGGTAATATGCTTCTGTCATACAGTGATACAGAGCTCTACGGGTTTAATAGTAGCATTTTGAGCTTTATCTTTTCAAGGAAAAATTATTTACGAGATGCTTGTCCTAGCTGGTGTGGATGGGGAGGTCACTAGGTCAGCTCTTTTCAGTTCTATGGCTGATATCCAAGCCTGAGATAGAAGCGGGCACACTAATTGAAAATCACTATTATTGTCTTTGAAAGTCACTTTTTTCTTTTACCTCCGTAGCAAAGACAATATAGGGCAAGGACAAAGCCAAGGAGGCAGTGCTGGTGGGAAATAGGGAGCCTTTGTACACTGATGCCCAAACATGTACATTAATGTGAGCTGGAGTACAGGAGTTTTAACCTAAGTAATCTATCAGATAAACCTTTGGGATGAGCTGGCTGTTGGAAAAATGAATTGCTGCAGGTAGACCTCATAGTAGTACCTCTGGTGTCACAGTGATCTGGCTCACAAGTTGCTTGCCCTACATAGTATGACCTATATAGTAAAGCTAAACCAAGTTAACTGTACACACTTTTACATATAATGTGGCAAAACAGATTCTTCAACAAGTTCAGTTTAACTGGAAAGCCTGAATTATCTCTGTTCTTGATTATTTTGGGGAAGTAATCTTAGAGGAGCAACTTAAAACCCAAAAAGTAAGAGTTCAAGTTGCACTCATTGTTATAATAAACACTTTGATATAAGATTGTTTGAAGGTAGATGCACTCTATTTTAATACATAAGGCTTCATTCCCTTTGTTTACTGCATCTTCTTTCTTCCTAGCTCTTCCCTCCAAAGCTCTGGCTGGACGTCCTGCTTGGGAAACTGGTGCCAAGCAGGGCACTGCCATAAGTCCTTGGGCAGGTGTGCTGAGGTCTTGCTGGTTGCTTCTATGGGTTCATGGAGCTGAAGTCTGCCTGACTTCTGACCTTAAGCAGATCCTTCAAGACTTTCCTAGTGGTGGCTTAACTGAGATGTCTTAAGATCATATTTGCTAAGGCAGGTGTCAGGTATTTGCTGAAAAATGTGCAACTTATGCTCTCTGACCATCCCCCTATCCCTTATCCCTGTATTTTATGTGATATCAAAATACTACCATAAATAGCAAATCTGTAAGGTTTGACTTTGAGAGTGTTTTGGATGCTGTGTTTGGGAATAACACCTTTTAACTTATGTTCTTCTTGAAGATTATGCTCATCTCAATATATATATTTATCAATAGAAACAGTCATCCTGGTTAATTTCCAAAATGGAAATAAATGTCACCAGAGTTTCTCCACATGAAAGTATTCACACAAGCATTTTAAGCTGCTGCTTTACATATTCATGATATTTTGGGAGAAATATTATTTTAAGTGAGTATGGGTTTGGGTTTTTGTCTTTTGTGTGGAGGGTTTTACAGGAATACTTATGGTTAGGGGTTTTTTAAACCATTTTTCTGCTTGGTTACATAAAAATAGGGAATGGAATAAAAGAAAGCAGAAAGGGCAAATCTTGTAGACTTCTTTCAAGTTTCACTGCTATTTTAATAAGGACCAGGATTTCATCTCAAATAAGTATGGAGGTTTTTCTCCTATCCTCACAGATTCTTCTCTAGGTTTAAAAAAAGTTGTTGAATCTCCTCTTGGATGCATAGATTCTTCAAGTTTCTCCTGGTCATATGCCACCAAGGGAGGAAGGGATCAGAATTATTTTAGTTTTAGTGGAAATCTAATGATTTTAGGACCAAAAAGAGTTCATGGACATCAGTAATATGGTTCTTTTTCTCCAGTATTTCACAGGGAAATATCCCTGGAATGCATTTATTCTCAGACCAAAAAAATTAAACCTAAGTCAGGCTTCTTTTGTACTGTCTGTACGTGATCCGAGGAGCTGATCTTTTGCCTGTCTGCACTCCCAACAACCTTATTCCTCTCAGACATTCACTTGCACTTATTTCAGGTGATCTGCATGATCTGCCTTGTAACTCATTCTATTATCATTACACAGGACAGCAAAAAAAAAAAAAAAATATCATTACACAGGACAGCAAAAAAAAATAATAAATGTCTCTCAGCACAATTGGGCAGGTGCAGAATAAATAAAATAACACCAGCAATTTCTGCCTGTGAAACGTTTAGTGTGTTACTTGGATTCATTTTATTCAGCTTAACTTTTTGCTCTGAATTTCATGTACTTATTCTAGATTCAGCAATAGCAGGGACTAGAGTTGACCTCTGCTTGGGTTTTAAAGTGTTGTTTAGATGATGCAGCCTCAAGCCTCTTTCAAAAATTTGTTGCAGGATTAGGCTGTTTGATTTTGCAGTAGTAACTTTTTTCATTTGTTATAAATACATAGATGGGTTTCTGGGACCAACAAATAGAGCTAAGACACAAATGTCTAGGCAAACTTCAGGAACTTGGAACATATTTTAACAGCTCATGGATACGAATGTTCAGCTGCTCATTAGTAATTTTGCATGACAGTACACATAATTGCTTCTAACTCTACTCCTGTCTGCAACTCTTTCCTAAACCATTCCTGTTGTGTCATCTTGTATGTTTGGCTATTTTTTTTCTTGTGGCTGTATTGCATAGATAGCTCCTGTGTAATTTGCTGTCTATCCTAATCTTCAGACACCAGCCATGCAACAGAGCACAAAAATGCTAACTCACCTACAGTTTCATAATTATATGAATTTTTGACCTTCCTAGTTTTTAACATGTGTCTTTTCCCCTAGATTTCTTTAGCGTAAAAGCTATTTTCTTCTGGGAGAGAATGAAGGGGGAGGGGAATCTTGGAATTAAGAACAAAAAGGCACCTAAACCTATATGTATCAAATGGTAAACCAAAAATGAATGAATTGCTATAAGATAAAATTGGTCTTTGACTGAAAACTTGTTTATCATACACTGCTTAATTCACCAGAGTATTATTTATTGATGGCAAATGATGAAACTCAAGATTAGTCAGTGCAGACTTGATCATTAAATTGCAATTTTATTAATGGATTTTATTATTGTTTTGCAGAATATAAAAAGAGGCAGGATGTCTGGATGTGAGTGATCACTAAACTTTCATATAATTTGCTTAAATTTAGTAGCTTGTGTCCTTCAGTACTTGTGGACTTCAGTGTTGGCTGCACAGGGATGTGAGCCTCTGAGCTTTGTACTTGGAAAACAATAATAGAATTATTGGCGATTCCTATTTGGGAATTGCAGTAAAAATATATGGGGAATTGCATAAAAATGCCAGTAACTTGAAAAAACACATGCATTTTGTGACTTTTGAGCTATAGAATAGCATAATCTCTAAAGCCTTATACTCAAAGCATAATAATAAAAAAGGGGGGGTGCCTAACGTGAACAGAAAAAAAATAAAACATTCACACTCTGTCACAGATTGGACCAGAAGCAAGCACTAAAGAGGGAGCTCATCATTATTCTCTCTTCTAAAAGAAGAGAAAATTGAGGGACAGCAGCCTTGATCTCATTGAGAAGAAGATTGAAGTGAAAGACAAGGTTGGTTGTTCTCACTTCAGAAGGGTCTGAAAGCTGAAATTGCAAAATCAATTTACTATCGTTACTATAACAATTAAATTGACATTATGAAAAGATGGAGGAGGAGGATGGATCAGATAATCCACCCCCACAAAATATCTGTGTGTGCAGGTGGCAAGTGTTAGAGCTGCCAAGGGTAGAGCTGCCACGACTGTCTTTCCTCTAATATGACAGGTGGCTGCCTCCTCCCCTTTCTCCATCTCCTCCTGAGGTCCGTGCTGGTTTCTCCGCTCGGCTCGGCAGAATTCCCTCCTGTGGCAATTTGTGGGTTTTTTAACACCCTGGTTCTGGTTTTTGGGTGCCCCTCAAACCCGAGTGTTTTTGCTGGTTTAGCCTGCCATACTGCTTGTGTTTGTACAATATAATAAGACATCTGCTGCCCACCAGCTCTCATCTGCGCCCCGGCGGAGCGCTGCAGTTGACTGCTATCCTATTTATATTAATTGAACATGCTGTATTCTGCATACGCCACTGATTACCCTCATTTATTTCGTCTCCTAAAGACCCAAGGATTTCTGTTGCTCACCCTCACTGCATTGTTTTACTCATTTGGCTCCAATTAGCCTCGGCTAATGAAAATACATTATACTGAACCTCTTGTTACCCATTGCCGTTTCTAATGACATAATTTGTGAGTTTTGAGCCTTTTCAAGTAGAGACATTAGGAATTACGTTGCAGTTTCTTCGGTGGGGTGGAGAAATATTAATTGCAGGCATCTGGGCTCCTTCCTTTAAAGAAGGCTAGTGATTTTTACTTAACTAATAAATGTTGACATAATCAGGGAGCTATCAGCACCATATGTTGGCCTTTTATGAGATGCAGATCTTATCCCTGCCCAACTGGGTAAGGAAATACTTCAGTCTTAGCACTATGTCTTGGTATATTTTTAAAGTATCACTCAGCACAAACAGATTGCTGTGAGAAAAGATGAAACCTATTTTTAAAAACAGGTGGGCCGTGTCCCCAGCCATCCAGGTGAGTTTATCTTTAATGATAAACAGATGCCAAAGGCTGCATATGCTACTGTGCTTATCTCACATGCTATTTGCAAAGCTCCTTTTTATTAGCAGAGCTTTGCCCTGGGGACTTTTATGGTGGGGGTGGAAGGGAGCCAGATCGAGCATTCAGCCGTCTGTTCATGTGGGGTGCACTCATCTCTTCTCCCTCCCTCCCCCTTTCAGGGACATCATGTGCAAACATTGGGCCCTAAGGATGCTGTTGCAATTAATGAGATTTGAGGGTCGAATCTGAAGGAGAGGTGTGTGCTTCTGCCCTTCACAGAGGGATTGATGTAACTCTTTTGCCCAACTATGCTATGGAATTAATTCAGAAAAATGTATCAAGATTTAAAAAAATGTATTTCATAGATGTGATGTGTACTGCCAAAAGGCAACAATAATACCTCATTGTGTCTAGTCCAAGCTAGGTTTTGGCATAGTATGCTCCAGCCCCAAAATCTATGCACATCCTCCCTCCTAGCTCCTTTGTTGCCTGTTGACTAACTTTACCGTGGACAAGAAAGCTTCACAAGACCTTTCTCCATCTGTCTCTATTCTTTGGAGGAGTTTCTTTGGCCTGGGCTCCTTTGACTTTTTTTACTGAAAACTTTTCATGGCCTTGTTTCTGAGAGAAGGTGGGACATGATCTGGGGACAGCTGGGTGGATAAGGCTGTCATACCTCAAGGATGTTTTCCCTCTGTTAGTCTTCAAAGTGTGTAGAAAAAAAGTTGTTTAGTGCATAAGTAGCTGTTAAAAAGGAAGGCTGGACTTAAGTCGGGGAAGGTGTGGGGAGGCATTATAAGCTGTGGCATGATTTGAGTGACTGTCTGGTAGCATTACACATAGACCTCTTTGTTTAAGGCAGTGGTTGGCTGCCTGGCAAGGACTGGGAGGATCAATTCTTCTCCATTAATCACTCTTTCTTTAGCATCAGTGCTGCTCTAGGCAGGGCCTCTACTGCCACTGGGAAGGATCAGTTTCCCCCAACATGAGGTGTCCCATTTCCCAATTAATGTGATCAATCAACCTTCCCCAGCTCTATGAGCATGACAAAACTGTGTGGGGTGGCTGTGACTGGCTGGCTGAGTCTTCTCTGGCTGAGCATGGCTGCTGTAAAGCAGCATGGACTCAGTGGCAGTGTTTTGTCTTTCCCCCAAAGTGCCTACAGAAATGCTCATTTGTGAGAAGGACAAGTAGTGTTTCTGGAGAAAGTGACCAGGTTCATGAAGTGGGCTGCCTTTTTGTCACCACTCTCGGTTTCAGATGTTTACATCTTCTTGTGGAATTTTTCATGAGAGATTTTATGCAACAGAGAAAGTCCTATGCATTGCTCTTGAGCTCCTTTAAATCACTGTGGATGCTCAGAAGACGTAAGATGGATTGCTTTTATATGTATATTTCTTCTGGTTTTGCACCAGTAAAAGCAAGGATTATTTAGGAAGCCATTATCCTGTTGCACTCTGAAGGTACACAAGATGTGTTTATTTGATTTGTTGGTTAATATTCTTTAATTCTTGCCTGAAGGCAACAGGGTAGTTGATATGTCAAGACGACAAGTTTTCTGAGAATTTTTTCTTTTTAAAATGGTGCCCTCTCCAGTAGCTTGTCCCATTTTTGCATTAACTGCAGGTACTTTCTCCATGCACATCAGCCCCCCAGGGAAATGGAAACCTGTAGTGTCCCTAGAGATAAAGTAGTAACATTTCTCAGTGAATTAGAAAATTGGTTAGGGATCAGTCCTAACTCTAAACTCTTGTAAGTGGTGTGTGTCGTCTTCTCAAAAAGAACTGCCAAACAGAATTGCAGGATGCAAAAGTACATTTTTACCTAAAGAAGCTTTTAGGAAGAAGAAGCAGAAACAGAAGTCTCATAAAAAATCTGTAATAGAATACAGCACTAAAATATTGAGCATGATGACAACTTCCTCATCTTTGTGAAGTTTTCACTAAATTGTAGTCGTGTCCCTTACTGCCCTGTAAGTTTAGTGAGTTTGTTATGCAATTTGCATTTTGTTAATATTCAGCCAATGCACATGTACTTAGTGAGAGCTTAGGCTTGTAATCTGCACAGCCCCTCAGCTCCAGCCCTGGGTAACCATGGTTTACTGCTTCTCCCCTAGGGCTTGTATTAAAAGGCTGCTAAACTGCTTGCAGTATTTTCCCTCCAGTCCCTACCTCCATCCACAGCTGCTGGATGCAGCAGAGCCCAGGACTGGGGTGCAGGGAGCTCCTCCATGCAATCCAGTCTCTATCCCCACCAGCATGCGGGGGGCACTTCAACCTGTCATGGTCTGTGGTGGGTTTGGACTTCAATTCTGTTGCTTTGTCTTTGCCACCAGCCATATTCATTGGTTCTATTGTGCATTTAAGCACGTGCTTGAGGAAAATGCCCAGAGTGTGTTCCTGCATGCTGATGTCTGCCTTTGTCTGATGCTAGTCCCAGAGCACCTCTGGGCTCCTTGCTCTGAAGAGTAAACTTGTATTTTCCTGAGGGTTAGAGGGAAGAAATTATGTAACTTACCCATTCCGGGCAGTAAGATGGGCTGATGGTTTGAGGGATAGTGGTGAATTTTGTTGTCTTTTGTAATTGGGGTTGTTCCCTGGCTGAGGTGGATTAGTGTCTCTCAGCAGGGGTCTTGGTGGTCTGGTTTGAAGGTGGGGATATGCTGGTCTCAGTGGCAGGTCTGACTTTGGATCTTGGGGTGCTCTTTGCTTTCCTGGCTCTACCAGTAGACTTGCAGAGCAGTAAGTGGCTGCAGCCATGTGAGGGAGGATAAGAAGAAGGTGGCTGAGGTGCCACTGGAGGAGATTTGGCATGTGGAGGGGGCAGGGAGCCAGAAGGACTTGTTCTCCTCTGCTGGCAATGTAACACTGAGCACGTGAAGCGAGGAAAATCTACTTGAAAAATGAATTTTTAGATCAGAAGTGTCACTTAAATAAGAAAGCAGTATGTGACTGCTCTTCTTTATTAAGACATGACACAAACACGCTACAAACACACTTTGGGGTGTCCAGGGCACTATGACCCAGTTTCTTCATGCTTCCCTCCCCCTCTCCTTTTTTTATTTTCAAAGTGCAGAGATGCAGTGCTAGAGCACAAGATGAGAACAGAAATCACTGGGCAGTCTTCAGTTAATGTATACCATTCCTTTAAATAAATCCACCCTGCCACAGAGTGGAAACTAAGTGGGACAAGACAAAAAGAGCCCATGAAAGGACAGGTTTATTGATCAGATAACGAATAGTCTTGTGTTAGGCTTACTGAGGCAGTATCTAAAGACTTATAGCATTTGGCTTGAGGAAAAGGACGTGTGCATGTAAATTCATGTTTCGGTGAAGTGTTCTAGCCATGTTTTGATGTGCTGGTTAAAATATGACAACTAGGTTAAATCCAAGCTGACTGCTTTTCTTTGTCTTCTCAAATCCCACCACCCATCTCCACCTGTTTTTGAGGACAACAGGAGATTCTTCTTAGGGATATGTGATTCTTCCTTTTTGACAACAGAAGGGCATAGACAACGATTATGTTAACTCTGTTTGAATAAGGTGGCTGAAGAAACAGGTTGAAAGTGAACCTGAATAAAAGGCTTAGCCAGCTGTAGAAACTGTCACTGGTGTACCCTGGAGCCTACAATTTGATGACAGTCTGTCTGTACATCTGGGCCAAGACCTGATCTCTGTGCAATATCCCACATGACAGCTGGTAATTCTGAGTGCAAATCTAAAACTGTGTTCTCTCTGCTCTTTGTTAAGGGTGATGGCAAAATCCTGTCTATATTAATTAGCCAAACCCACATCCTGTGCAACTGGAGGGAAATCCAGGAATATGGTGGAGTTTATCTGTTTACTTGGGGCTAAAATCTTGCCTAGTGTCCTTTATCTGGATGGGGATTGAGTAATGTCACCAATAAGTTTCAGTGCAAATGTCCTGGGGTCACCGTCTTAGTTAAATGTTGCATTACCCCTCCCTATTTTTATTTGAGGGTCACTCTGTCTGGGCACACTTTACATTTTTCAGTGTAGGAATAAAAAAGTTTTGAAGAGTTTATTTTCCAGAGGTTTAGTGTCGCTGTTCTTGCTGGATTGATAATCTTAATGGGTTATGTTTGGAATGGTTCCAAATTCTAATTTTGGAAATTAAATTGTTTTAGTGATTAAACAAAGTAACTGAGGGCATCACCCTATTAAATAAGATATTTCATGCATGTGATTAATTGTAATCTCAATGTAAATCGTTTTGATTTAGAGATTAATGTTGATTCTTTGCTTCAAATTTGCTGTCCATTTGTTTTCTTAATTAAAATTACAGATAGAAGACTGATAGCAGAAGAACCTCTTCAGGATGTTGATGTTCACTTTGTTAAATAGAACATTTTTCATTAGGAGGCTCAGAAGTAATAGGCTTGGTATAACTATATTAACCCTCAGACAATAGTGGATAGATTGTATGGGTTTTCTATTGCTGGCTAAGCTTGTCATGCTTCAGATCACTTAAAAAATATTGCTGGCTGATTTTCTGGCTTGAATGCAGTCTTTTTCAAAATTAAAAGGTAGCCTTTGAAAAATAGCTTCCTGCTTTTTAGAGAGGAAATTTTTTCATCATGCTGCTTGGAGAGTGTGTATTTAAAATTATATCATGTTCCCAAGTCAAAATTAAGTAGTGTATGGGGGTAGAGGGAATGTCTCCTATTCCCCATCACGTACTTTCACACAGAGTGTCTATACCAGGTCCTGGTGCAAATGGATCCAATATCACATCAAGTTTTATAAATGGTTATCTTTTCATTACTCAGCTGTTGAACTAAATCCACTGGAGTGTGTGAGTGCACTGTGTTATCTCTGGATCTGAAAGCCAGAAACGGTACAAGGGTAGTTTTAACACAATAGTTGTGCTTCCATGATATGTTAAGCAAAACCTTTACCTCTGTGTACACAGAATACTTTATAATACACAAAGAAGCCATCGAAAGGATTTGTCATGTTCATGAAGAGAAAATATAGAAAGGTAGTACTATTATTGTCTTTTAAGTGCAAGGACATGGGGCTTTTTGTGAAAATGCATATTACTGACAAATCTACAAAGCTGCTTTGTATTAATGAGGTGTGTCATGATACAGCATGATGATCTTAATTCATCTTAATAAGAATGCAAATTATTGTGACAGCAAAGCATTATTGAAAATCATTTGAGATCAAATAATGACAAGCAATTCCTGTATGTCACCACTTTCATGCCTAATTGTGTCTTACAGCCACAACATCTCATGCTTGATTTCTAGAAGATCTTGAGATAGATTGATCAAACTGCAAAGGTGGAGGAAACTTTTTAAAAGAGTAGTCCACCAGAGTGCAATCAAGTATGCTGAAGTCATCCTTGAGGGGTGTCTGACCTATCTTATCCTAAGCTGCTGCTTATTTTTATGTGCTGTTCCTTCCTGTGGTCTGGTTGGTTTGTCTTTGGATGCAAATGAAAGATGTCCACCCTTGAATGTGTAGACCACTGCCCTATAGCATAGTATAAAACATCTGGCTAATGTCTACAGCCTCTTGCATTGAGCCAAAATCCTTTGATCTGCCTTCTACTGCTATTGAGGTGATACTGATGAGAGATCCTCTCCTTGTATAACTACTGGTGATGAGTTGGTATCAAGTCATTTTCAGCTGGACGCTTTGGGAACTGGTATTTGTGAGCTACAGCTTTAATGAAATAGATTTTTTCAAGAAATGGAAAATTTATTCAATATGAAGAGACTATAGTTACCACTTCAATAACAACAGTTTAAAATGTAAGATTTATTAAACTGTGAATAGTTAAAAATGTGGTTCTGGTGCACTCCTGGCATTACCCATGCAGTAAATGTTGTTAAGCATGCTGAAAACATAAAATCAGTCTAGTGTTTTCTATCTACTATCATGAAAGTGTATTTCTCCTATGAAAACTGATTTAAGGTAGTGTTAATTTAGGGAAATCCTCCATCATTTTAATTTTCCAAAGAGTTTAATGTTTGTTTAAAATTTAAGGAGCACTTTCAGAAATTCTCCTATAATGTTCGTTGAATGTGCAATGGATTAACATAACACATAACTGCACATCAGTGAGATTCAAGATTAAAAGCAGCTTCTGCTCTCTCAAAATGTGCTTTCTCACATGTCCTATATGACTAACTTGTAAATATCTGTTACTGGTTGCAGTCTACCTCCCACCACTGTTTAAAATTTTCTTCTTTGTTTTCCAGATGTGTGTGTTTATGAGGCAAGCAGGGTCTGGGCTCTGGTCTTGAGTGCAGCCAGGAGACTGCATTGGGTCCTTGTCAGTTGTGCAAACACAGCTGGATTAGAGATGGCAGTTAAATGTTTCCTCTCTGCTGTTTGGTTTCCCAGAGAAGTCAAAGATAATGATAGGGGAATGCTGCCCTAATTTAGGTTTTATTGGAGCAAACCTACCACTTTGTAGCCACTACAGAAAAAGATGTGCGCTCTTACTGTTCCAAACAGCATGCAATTCCCTAATTATCCTATATCAATGGAGAACTTCCCATGGAGATCAAGTAGGCACTGAAGAACTGCAGAGAAGTACCTGTCTATTTATCCTTTTAAAGGCCTTGTATAGGAGGAAAAGGAGGAGAGAGGGAGAAAACACTGGAAAAGAGACTTTTATCCTATTGCTGCAATTAATTTAGGAATGTAATTTATGGAAAGCTATCCAACTTATCAACAATTCTACCCTACTGAGTGTGTCACATTTTGTCAAAGTGATGTGCCTCCCTAACAGAGCAGAGGTTGGTCTGTCAGTGGACACCTGCTCGCTTTGATCACATCGAGCACCAGGTACCAGGGTCCCAGGTTTTGACAGAGCTAGGGCAGTTCTTGCCGTGGCATTGGGCCAGGAGGTTGACTGTCCCCATACAAGAAGTGGGTGGTCTTCCCTCAACACCTGTCTCCAGCCTGCTGGTCTCCCTCTGTGCCCCATTGGCTTGTAAGGGTTCTCTCACCTGCTTCGGGGACAACTTCCTGCAGCTTTTGATGTCTTCCAGGGGAATGTTGTTCATGTCTGACAGCTGGTGTGACACCCATCTATCCAGCCCTCAGTTTGCTCTGCCATGAGAATGAGGACACTTCCCCTTTTGGTGAAATCTGTGGCACAAGGAAGTACATACATCATCTCTTGAGGAACAAGGTCTTGCTTTTCCTTGTTTCCTCGTGTTGCATGCCAACAAAGTTCTTATTGATGCATTTTGGCCCTTTCTAGTCAGCTTTTTGATTTGTCTTTAATGCACTTTGATTAATGTTGGTTCTTTTGTATTCCTCAGTCATGTAAACTTGTTTTTCACATATGATTTATGTTTCTTTCTGTTTTCAAGTGCCTCTTTCTGGCACAGCCACAATGGTCTTGCTATGCATTCTGTTCCTCTATATCAGAAGAAAAGCTGTTTTGCTTAAAATAATTATGTATGTATATACACATGCTTTTTTTTTGATCGTGTTAATCCAAAGTGCTATTTATTACTCCCATATGTCAAATTCTCAATTGGTGCTCTCCTACTCACATGTTAGGACTGAAGCTGAAATAAATCCTCTCTAGTACTTTCTCTCCATTTTTTCATAGCAGGGGTAGGGGATGTTATCAGAAGAAAAGTTACCCCACTGAATTCCAGTTGGTCAATGGGGCTCGGTGCTGCTTTGTTATCGTACCTAGCTGAAGTTCTCTGCCCTATGCAACAAGGACTAGTAGCTTCATTTCCAGTGTGTTTTTGACCTAGCCACAGTAAACCCCCTGTAACTACATCACCCTAGGGTTGTTTATTTTCCATTTTTTTGTCTCTTTCTCCTCATTTTGCATTTAATTACTCTTGAAATTTAATGTAACGAATTTTTGCTTTCTTCCTACAAAATAAGCTATGCTCAGCTGTACAGAGTTTGCCCAGTGAAATCTCTTCTAGCACTGGTTCAAGCATTAGAGCTTCTAATTCGTCCCTTCCTCTTTTCCATGGTGATACTGTTACTATATAGACATCTAAGTAAAGTTTCCCAAAGTATCGCACTGCTGCTTCTTCTGATTATACTCTATTACAGTTCCTTATCACTTCCCCAGATTTCAGCCCTCTGGGCCAGATCGTTGCTTTTAGAACACGAGAATTTTGTTATCCACTGCTATTCAATCTGGCTTAAAATCTTTCCCACTTGATAGGCAAGCTGATACTTCCTACCCTGCTCTTCTTATCTCTGTTCAGAGACACTTCTTCATGGGATAACATCCCCTAGTTAAAGAAGCCAAAGATGTCTTGCTGGTGCCATCTGTACAGCTACGCGCTTGCTTCCGAGAGGCATCTGTCTCTGTCACTAGCAACCCGTGGGCTTCGCGCCTGGGCTTCACGCCTGGCCCCCACCCAGCCACCATCAGTCATAGGTGAGCGGGTGACTGGTACCCTCCAGCTCCTCTGCCTTGAATTGGTGGGCTGGTTTGAAAGAAATAAGGAGGGGGGAGGAAAAAAAACAAACTTGCTTTAAATATGGCTTCAGAGACTTCAGTATCAAAGTTTGTAAACGGAGGGAGTTCAATATTAGCAGTATGTAATTAGAAAAAGCTTATCACTGAAGAGGACAGTGCTTATTCTGACCTGAAACCCTTCCTGATGCTGCTTTTCTTGCACGGGTGGGAGAGCACTTAGAATAGGAAAGCAGGCTTTTCAAGCAATTAAGCATGGCATATTTATTTTGTATATATGAATACATATATTTTTTCCTTGTGTTACTGCTTACTAAACTGAAATCCATCATCACAGTTTTTTCAATGACTTGTAATTTAACCTTATGCTCTGTGTAAATATTCTGTTCCCCATATACCAATCAGAAAATAGCCCGGTGAACCTAATCTTAATGTAGAATTTAATGCAAAAAATGTGCAGGAGATAATTGGTGAAATGACCTTTCATTTGTGGCAGTAACATCATGCTCCTGATTCAGAATTATTCCCCTGCCTTCCACATCTTTAAGCTTGTTGTTTTGAATAATGACATCTCTCAATTGGCAGATATCAGGTTTAAAAGAAAGAGAATTTTCAGGAGGTGAGTTATACCCCATAGAGACACTTATGCCTAGGGTGGTAATGTCTGAGAGCCTGTCAGTCAGTAAATGAACCTGGGCTGTGCTGTGTACTCTTGCAATTGCCCAGACTGGCATTTCAGAGTGAGCATGCCCTAGGACACTGTCTAAGCATTTTTTAACTTTTAAATATTTCTAATGAGATGAGCTGAAGGTGCTTATGATGTTTCAAGGGCTGCCAAATGCTGCTAGACATCTAGGTTTTTCAGGGCAGTCAGTCATGACAAGGAGTTAAATCCCAAGTCTGAGGACTCTTGTACAGATGTGATGGGTGAATCAGGTGACAGGTGTCAATTGTGCCAGCTGAGTGATGTGGAGTATGTCTGGAGATGGCTTCCAGCTATTAAAACTTGGGGCTTTATCCTGTCATGAGAACACTCCTTCATAGGAGCCATCTATTTTTGCCAACTGCTTGATCATGTAAATGTACTTGTGTATCAGGAAGCAAACATTTCTGTCCTAGATGTGTCGGCATGGAGGGGAGCAGCCTTTCTAGGAGTCAACATGACAGATCAAGGGTTTGTTTTGTACTTCTGCAGAAGGAAGGGAACTCCCTCATCTCCTTGGTAAGCTTGGCACCATTGGGTGGAGTCACCATGGTGAGAAATGGCAATTCATGAGACAATTTAATGTTTAAATGCTGGATGAAAAGACTGTGTCTGGGAAAGGGCTATTCTCCATACTCTAGTTTTATAGCTGTGGTAAGCAGGGGACTCCTGCTGGGATTTCACAAGAGCCTACTGTGGCTGTGGACGACACTCTCTGGAGGCCAGCCTGCCTGTCTCCTGGGGACAGGCTGGGTGCCTGCTGTCAGAGGACACAGACTGTTTTAGAATAGAATAATTTTGGTTCAAGGGGACCTACAACATTTGTCTAGTACAACTGCACCACATCTTGCTGCTGTCTCTCCACTTCCACAGCGCTGTGTGTTGTGCAGGCAGTAGTTGCTGTGCTTGGACAGATACAATCCCGTGATGCTGTCTGACCAGTTTTAATGAAAGGTGATGAGACCTTAGTACAAAAGCAACTGTATGAACAAAGGTCAGGAAATGATGCATCTCATAGGCAATTAGTGTATTCAAATGAACCAAGACTTTGTGTGCTTTCTGTACTCAAGGGAATACTTGGACACTGCAGCTTGAGTATTTGTAGCTTAATTGTTCATTCCTACTTGAATATATCTTATTGGGAAACATATTTCTGAACTGCTTACATTTTGCTTTAATGCTGTAGGAAGCTGAATTTTAAAAATATTCCAGAAACAAAAGACTGACTACCAAATGCTATCAGAGCAAGACTAGAGATATGATTGAACTAATTGAAAATACCTCTGTTTTTCAAGTTCACTTATATGCTAATATAATAGTTTTCCTTGTTAGGATGAAAGGTAAAAGCCTGTGTGTGTTTTCAGTACATTTAGTGCCACAGTTTCAGCATTTGCCTATCTTTTCCTTATCTTTCTATAAGCATGTGTGTAAAAGTGACTTATGTGCTAAAACAATTTAAAATTCATACTATGGTGGACAGGGACCAGAAATCTTCCTTAAAATAATTCTCCTATTTATGTTGCACCTTGATCACTCCTGAACACTGCAAATGCCTATCCTCATACCACGGACAGTGAAGAATTGAGACCAAGTGCCAGCAAGGGTGTATGGTTCTGCAGAAACATCTATCATCTGCCTGTTCAGTCCCAGAAATGCATTATGCAAGAGTGGAAAGAGATCATAACTTAGACTATTTAAAATACTCTGGAGCTAATTGGTTTTACTTGTGAAACTGTGTTCATTGAAGAAAGCCATAATTTTCCATGCAAATATTTGGTGGAAGTGTTTCTCCTTGATATGTTCTAACTAGGTCTAACATATATGAAGATATGGGATCTGACAGAGGCAGTATTTCAAATTTCTGGTTATATTGCTATGGTGCTTTCTCAATGCATGTCTGGGGTGCTTTTTAGAAAAGCAAGGAATTTAGGATGAAGTTTTGTTTCTTGATATTTGTTTTTTTTCCAAGAAGAGAATAAAATTTTTCCTGTTGTACTTACGCCTCATAGATACTTAATAAGTGAGCAGAAAAAAACTGAGCTGGTTCCTTTTCAGCCATTTGCTAGCATTACCTTTTAGTTTCCATCTGATATTAGTATGGTGTACTTTTTCTGGGTATACCTAAAATGTGCTTTGAGAAAACAAGAAAGATGAGATCTTTGGAGTTATGATGAAGAAAAGCAGTATCGGACTTCAAATCACAGTTAGAGACAGACAGACCTGTTTCCAGGTTATATGTTTGCTGAGCCCTAAAACCATTGCAGTGAAATGGGCCAAAGGTTTGTTTGCTTATGGCTCTATAGGAAGCTTTACCACACAAACTAATGCTCCTTTGGAGATTTTACGATGGCTTATACTTAGAAAATAGCTGCAGCAGCTCTGTATTGCTGACTGTCTCCCTGCTGTATGGGAGCTCTGAGCACCCTTTGTTGCAGCAGCAGTTACTGAACAAGCCACAAAGCCATGTGCTCTAGAAAAAAGTTTGAAGCCGTGTGTGGTAAAAGCTGGCCTCCAAAGTATAGTTTTTAGCCCATGTGTTGTTCAGTGTGGGTAAAATGGTATTTCCCTACTGTTTCCATGAAAAAGAAATGGAGAAGGTCATATGGTACACCTTTTGAATGATTTCTGTATCCCTTTTAATAACTCATAACTGTCTAGTTTGAAACCTACTTTACTTTCCAAGCTCAGGATTTATAAAGATGTATTTCACATACTTTTTCCTGTGAGAAATTTTTTTTCATCAGGTGCCCTAACAGATTTGGAAATGGGTGATGAATGTAAAACTAGCCATGTGGTCTTGGAATATGAATTTTGTGTGCCATTTACTGTTGAATTTTGAACAGATAAGCTAGAGGTATTTGGTCTTGTGTGATTAATTTTCCTTAGAGTGTTAGCAGATTATTACTGTCTCAAAATAAAAGAAGGTTCCATAATGTATATAATTCCTATGAAAATATACTAACTACCCATAGATTAACAGCAGGGCAGAAATAAATATAAAGCAGCGTCCACGTTATAGAGTCTTATGGAAAGTGGCCCAGCAGAGAAGGACCTGGGGGTGATGGTTGGCAGCTGGCAGAACATGAGCCAGCAGTGTGCTCAGATGGCCAAGAAAGCCAATGGTATCCTGGCCTGTATCAGCAATGGTGTGGCCAGAAGGACCAGGGAAGTGATTGTTCCCCTGTACTCAGCACTGGTGAGGCCACACCTGGAGTACTGTGACCAATTCTGAGCCCTTCACTTCAAGAAAGATGTAGAGGTGCTGAAGCATGTTCAGAGAAGGGCAACAGAGCTGGGGAAGGATCTAGAAGGGTCAGTCATATGAGGAGTGTCTGAAGGAAGTGGAGTTGTTTAGCCTGGAGAAAAGGAGGATCAGGGAGGCCTTATCACTCTCTGCAACTACCTGAAAGGAGGTTGTACCTGGGTGGGGGTCAGTCTCTTTTTTCAGGCAACTTGTAACAGGATGAAGTGACATAGCCTCAAGCTGTGCCAGGGGAGGTTCAGGTTGGACATCAGGAAGAATTTCTTCTCAGAAAGGGTTGTCAAGCATTGGATTGAATGCCCAGTGGAGTGGTGGAGTCACCATCCCTTGTGTTCAAAAAAATGCCTGGACTTAGTGCTATGGTCTAATTGGCGAGGTGGTGATTGATAAAAGGTTGGACTTGATGATCTTGAAGGTCTTTTCCAACCTAAATGATTCAATGATACAATTTTTTATTTGTAGGTCAGTTCTTAGATAACAGACATTTGTGGGAGGGGTGAACTTTGAAAGGCAGAGATGGATGAAATTCCACTGGTGGGAATGGTTTAGAAGGGACTTTATTCAAGGCAGCATTTATTATGCAGTTTGGAGAGTAGTTGGTACTATATTGAACATACATGGGAAGGACTCTGGATAATTTGACAGAAGAAAATGCAGAAAAAAATGGCATAGGGGAGCAGACATGATTCTTACCTCATGACTGGTGGTTGTCTCATAACATGAATTTTCAAGTTGTGGTGTCTGTCTTGTGTTCTCCTACCTGCCCTACCCTGCACCCTCAGGAAAGTACTTTGGAGGAATGTGAAATCTTTGACCAGGATTGGTTTTTCAGTGGTGAATGAAATCGAATGCAATTGATTAAAATAGACAATACCTTGTGGGCTGTAGCACTGCACCAGGAAATTCAATAGCACCACCCTCTGCTGACTGAACATGTACCTAATTTGACTAGATGAGGGCAGGAGAAAAATTATTTTAAAGTTGTTTACGTACATAGCTGTTCTGTTGAAGTGATATGGTACCCATTGTTTACTCCCCCCACAAACCCCCAAAGTGTGTGGGTGCCACTTCACTTACTAAAGGGAAGAATAGATCACTATCATTTCTGTAGCTGTTCACATCTGTAGCTGTTCATGACATGTCTTAACTAGTAAGATGTGTGGCTGGAAAGTTTAAGGTTACTGCTATAAAAATGTCATCCTTTATTTTAAAAAAAATAAAAATGATACATTGCTATATGATAATGAAGCACTTTGATTAAAAGCATCCAACAGCCTATGATGTATGGAGCTAGCTGGAAGACCATTGGAGTGTAATTAATTATTAGCTGTTCTTTATAAGGTCTAGTTGCTCTTCGCAGAATTGATTTTGAATGGTGACAAAGAAGCAAGTTCTTGTTTGTGAATGCTGTGCAATTAATATATGAATGTTGGCAGGAGCAGGTGGTGTGTGATGGGTGATGGAATACAGAACCTTTCACCTGCAAGCACTTTTTTGTGCTGAAGTCAGACAATTGTTGAGGCAATGAAGTTGTTGCTGATGGAGTGGTTGGAAGCCAACACAGCTTGTATGTGGTGGATGTGTATCTGTATTTTAAAAATTATGGTGGGTGTACTGGGATTCTCTGCAACACTGAGTCTGCATGGGCACTCAGCTTTACCTCATGGGCTGGACACAGACCCTGCCATGAGATGACCAAAATGCATTTGCAGAGACTTGCATACTGGTTTCTATATCCACCTCCCCTGCTCTGTGATTAAATTGAGGAGTTAAATTGATGTAATTTATCCCCTTTTATGAGAACTAAACATGCTTTAAATTTCGGTTTTCAGAAGGGAATAGTGCTTATTCACTGGAAGAGACTTGTCAGAAGCTGATCATCTAAAAATTGTTAGTACTGCAAAGGACTCTCAAGGTCCTTCAATCAATCATTTGATTTAATGAAACTAAAGTAAAATACGAAACAATTTTTTTCCCCTTCTTGTCCCATCTGCAATTTAAAAACCTTTCTTTCCATTGAATGCTGCTCTCTGGTAAGGGTAAAACAATTTTTGCTATCAGTAAGTCTAGAAGCCTAAGAAAAAAATTAGAGTTTTTGCAAGATGAAAAAAAAAACCTCATGGAAAGTTAGAGGTATAGTAAACATCGTTGTGGATGAAGTCTTACTATCCTTGTCTTATAGTGGCTGTTTGTCTAATTTCGCTACCTGAGCTGTCACCTGCCATTCAGGTCAGCTGATGTGGGTGAGCTGGTTAAAGAGCCATGTCCTTCTCCCCTCCTCTTCCAAATGTTTCACTTGCATTTTCACCCTAAGTGCACCTAGAGATAATAGATGTATATTCATACAACCATAAGTGAGGGCAGAAATGGTAATTTGAAAGCGTTCTTCTGCCAAAATGTACAAATTCTTTAAAAAATATCTCTATTTGCTGAGAAAAAATCCTGATCCAAACTGAGTGAACAGGATGAGAGATCAGAAACTCTTGGAAGAAACAGCCCGAGATGTTTCCAGGATCTTGTTTCCAATGCAGATGAGAAACTTTCTATTTTTATTATTTCAATCCAAATTCACTGAGAGCTGTCAAATTATTCTCAGGTGTACTTTTCTGAATGTGATTTGAAGAAACAAATCCAATATTATAAATGCACATATCCTGCTTCTGAATTCTATGAAAAGTAAAAAAAATCAAAAAAAACCCAAAGCAACAAACCAACACAACCCCAACCCTAAAACCATTTAGTGATAATTTGAAAAGCAAACAGAAAGCCGTTATGAATTGGATTGGATCCTGGGCAGCATGTGACAAACCATATTAAGTGTATGAAAAAATTCTTGAAGAAAGAGGTTAAATGTTGAAATGTTGAAACTTTATATCCTATAACTTAGTACCCTTAGTCTAGTACTAAAAACTGCTCTTATGTTATGCTCTGGTCTATATTAAAATAAAAAAATGGTGCAATGAGACTTAAACGTTGCCCTGTTAACTTCGGATGAGAAACTTTGTATTAGAACATTTTTCTTGAAGAGTCATGTTAACTGGAGTGAGCAAGGAAATCGTAGGTGTTATTTACCCAACTGGTCCTTTGCACAACAAATAACAGAGAATAATGGATGGCAGTCAGGGTTGAGACTTTCTTCCTTTTCCTGGAAACATCTATTTGGGACAGCTGCAAGGAAAAGAGTCTAGGGAAGGAGCAAAGCAAATGTGGCTGGAAATAGTTTTTATTAAATACGAATGAAAGACCAATCACAAACTGCCTGAGAGACTCCACTCTGCAGTGGCAATGTGAGCATGAGGGTAATTTTTCAGGACTCTATTCACAGCCCAGGACTGCAGCTCCATGTGTGGCTTTGCTGGATGTGGTCAGGAGTTCCTAGTCCTTCAGCTGAAACCTGGAAGTATTTGGACTGCAGATCTGCAGCTTAACACAGTGGTTCCTGAAGGTCCAGCCTTGGGGAGAGATGATGTTGGGAAGTGTGGATTTCTTTCCCTTCCTCTGAGTGGGAAAAGGGATCTGTGATTGGGGGGCATTTTTTCCTTGCTATTCAGTTGGGAGATAAACAGAATCCAGCCATAGTAATACTCAATGTCTTTTCTTCCCAAAATGTACTTTTCTTTTTCAGTCCAACTGCCACTTATTATGTAGCTTATTTTATATAAGAAAATAATAGTTTGTAAATTACATTTGTGGCTAACTTTTGCTTATACGTCATAAAGAGAAATATCCTATAATTATTATAGTCCCCTAGTAAATTCACTATTATTACCTAGTTATTTTGGCCATATGTATTACACCATATTTAAGGTCCCAGTTCAATAAAAGTACATCTGGTTCCTGTGCTACAAAAACCTATTAAAGATTGAGGAAACCATGCAAATAGATTTATATGGTCTTTTGTTGGGTTTTACAGTGTTTAATTGGCCTTTCTATTGAGGGTAACCATGACAAACTTCAAATTCTGGGAGTAGCTACTATAAGCAATAGTCCTTTAGTTACTACAGAGTTAACATCTGCCATTCTTCTGCTAGTACATGTTTTAAGAGTCTCATGTTGGAGTCTCCTCCACTTCCTTTGGGAGAATATTCTACAGTCTCATAGATCTCAGTGTCAGGAAGTCTTTGACCACAATTTATGTAACTGCATATGTTTCTTATGGTTTCCTCCTTGTCCTACGCAAAATATGCCATAGGGCTTTAGCAGGGATTAAAATTTTTAAAAAAGACTTGAACAAGACTGACATTAGGAATACTTTCTATGTAGTCTTTAAGGCTGGTTTGTTCAACAAAGTTTAAAATAGTTTGAAGTGATGTTTTCTGGGGAGGGATTCTGAAGTCGGAGCAATTCTGCTCAAGGAAACAAGTTTACCAAGAGCAATGCAATAGATGAAATATTTTTGCTTCTTCTCCACTGACGGGCTCCTAGCCAAGCAGACTTGGTAGTGCTACCACAATTTTCTGATGTTCTTGCACTTCAACCAACCAAAGCAGATTTTTCCCTTGTTTTAATTTACATTTTCCTCCACCTTCAGAACTTTTAAAAAAGTACTTAGCATGTCTACATTTGTTCTTCATATTTACAGCAAATTTAAGGCTTGCTCTTAGTTTAGGTCAAGATACTGCCTGCTTGTCCCCCACCAGAAGTGTGTAGGCTCATGTGAACTCCTGCAAGTGCCTGTGAAATTGTGTGTGGTCTTATGTCAGATGTGAAATCCATTTTAGAGCCCAGAACTAGCACTTCTCTATTATAAATGAGAGAAGACCAATATTTCTTAGGCTCTAATCTGCTGCTGGAAGTTTCTTTGAAAAATTACTGCAACTATTTGCCTTGGTTCTTCTCTTCCCCTCCTTCCTCCCACGTAAATCTTTAATGAGGATCTGAGTAATTTAGTATATCTCTGTTTCTAAAACGAGAGGGCAAAAGTTTTGCTTTACTTATTAAGATATTTGTCTTAGATGGTTCTGGATCATTTTCTTGTTGGTATGATGATGACTTTTTTTAGCTTTAGGCTCACTCTCAGCTGTTATTAAAGTGCGAAAAGATAAACTCCTTTATCTGAGAAGATGTTTGAGACTTAATCACAAAACATACCAAGATAACATTAGTTTCTGCTAACCAGTTTTAAGGAATGAAAGTTGAAACTTTTTATAACATTCTTTGTCTTTCTGCAAAAAAAAAAAGCCAAAAACTTTGGAGGAAACTTTATCGGGTAACATATGCAGAAAAAAAAATTATAATGCATGAAGGATACCTGGCACAACAGAACTGACTTCTTATGCAGTCAACTTACTGTAGGGGGCAAAATAGGAGCGATGTACATAGAATTCACTGGCTCTCTCTTTGGGACCACTGGTTTCCTTGGGGCTGCCTTCCAGGGACATGGACTATGCTATACACTCAGGAAGATAAAACTTCTCTTCCTCTGAAAACAAATATTCAGACTTACATGACTCTGACCTTTTGTTGTGCTTGTGCCCAAACCACAGTTTCTGTGTACAGAGGGGTATAACAGATTTTTCACTGTCTAGCCTGATAACACAGTTATCTGAACATTTTAGGGTGGGGGGAGGAGGCAGTGGCTGTGCATATAGACTAGTTTTTCATGTGAAGGCACATTCCACTTACAGCTGCTGTGGTCAGAGTGCTGTGAGTGGGAAGGGGGAAAGCAGGAGGGAAAGTTTTGTAGGAAATCCAGCTTCCCAGGAAGAAAGACAGATGAGAGGGCTCCAGCAGCAGGTTGCCCAGGATCCATGCTGAGTTCATGCCTAGGAGTGAGGGAAATCAGCAGAGGGGCAGGAGAAGAAACTCCCACCTGGGAATCATGCCACTGAGAGCAGCTGCTCACCCCACTCATGCTCCAGTTCCAGCTCTGAGGTGTTTGTGAGAGAGGATGCCTGCCAGGGGAGAGAAAGGGGGAGCATTCAGCATATGCCACACTCCTGATTTCAGTGCCTCCCACAAGTTGCCTTTCATGGGAACATAAAAATGCTTGCATCCCCTTTGTGTGGTGTAGAGGCAGGGATGATGGGAAATGACAATACTGGGTAGAACTGACTGGACCAAAAAACCCCCTATCCAAACATGTTATTTGGCTAAAATGTAAATGTATTGCAAACCCAATGACCTATTTCCTGCCCTCCAACTCCCCAAATATGTCTGGAATGAAATGTTTCCTTTCTTTTTAGGGACAGGAGTTTGAGGGTTTTTGCAAATCAAAGTCCCTATTTGGATGAAAGAAACAGATAATACAAATAAGTAGAATTAAATTCCCCACTAAAATGAGCATGTAAAATTTGTCTTTGTGGTAGTGCTGTCATTGTCTTTACATTCAAACTGACAACTTTGAAACATCCAACTTTAGCTGAAATCTGTTGAGCCCCTTGTAGTCACCTTCTGTTCAAAGCGCAAGAAATAAACTATAACAGCAGATTTGTTTGCTTTGGTTTTTTTCTACTTCGTGTAAAATGTACAGGTATGCTTGACAGATTAAAACAAAAAATGATCCTTAAGAAGGCAGTATGTTTTGGGTCAGAAAATGTGTTTAATGTAAATTGGACTATCTTCAGGCCTTTACTCACGTGCTGCGTTTGCACATTTTTGTTTATTATTGTCAGGTGAAGTGCCTTTATAAAAAGGACATGATCTATCAACTATTTACATACACACATCTGTCTTGTATGGAAATCTACTGGCACAGGAAAATGTGTCATAACTTGTAAGGATGCAGGTTCAACAAACTGCTGTTCTCGTGAACTGCAAAAGCAACTCTAAGCAGCTCTCACAAGCAATGTTCACTCTGCTTTGCAGCTGTCTAATAGATAGCCTAGCACACATGTTCTAGGATGTAGCTGTGGTCTTTGCTCTTTCTAGGGAATGTTTGCATTAAGATGCTCAAAGAATGAAGCAGAATTATATTTTAAAATGAAATTAATCCTGACTAGACGTAACCATGCAAAATTATGTTAGATTGTTTCAGCAATTCTGGGTTTGGAGTCCAGGAGCTACAAGAGAGTCTTGCATTTCTGATTTTTCTTTGAGTAGGTTTTTAGCCCTCCTCTAGATCATGGTTTTTTCAGACTTTTAATTGTAACAATACAACCAAGTGAAATTAAAAAGAAAAAAGTTTGCATTTTCCATTGAGCTCAGGATTTCAGGTAGGTTTACCTGATGCTTCGTTAACATTTGGGTTTGACAGCAGTAGGGAGGCTGGACTGCAGAACCTGAAAATCAATGTTAGATGATTCCTTAAGGTAATATGCTTGTTGCTGCATACTAGATGCCATTTCATGCACAGATGTATACATTCACTGGGCAAGAAAAATTCTGTGCATTGGAGAATAACAATAAGAAGAGCACATCTGAAGTAAATGATAGGGTATTGCTGACAGAGTAAAAGCAGCAGAAACAGCAGTAGCACATCCACTGATGAACTGTGTAGACACATGACAAATATCAAGGCAGCAGGTCTCCAAGTTCCATCTCCTCCCTCAGCACCATGATTCCAGAGCTGCCTGCAAAAGCATGTCTGATAGTACCAAGATCCAAATCCACTCTTGCAACTTCCTTCCTTTGAGGCAGCAGTGTGCCCTTGTAGCCTAGAAGGCCAATGGAATTCTGGGATGCAATAGGAAGAGTATTGCCAGCAGATCGAGAGAGGTGATTTTGCAGCTCTACTCAGCCCTTTTGAGGGCAACAAAGATTATTAAGGAACTGGAGCACCTCACTTATGAGGAAAGGCTGGGGCAGCTAGGCCAGTTCAGTCTTGAGAAGAGACATCTGAAAGGGAACCTCATGAATGTATGTAAGTACCTCAAGGGGAGGTGCCAAGATGATGGAGCCAGACTTTTCTCAGTGGTGCAAACCAATAAAACAAGCAGTAATGGGCAGAAACTGATGCACAGGAAGTTCCATCTGAATACAAGGAAGAATTTTTTACTATGCTTGTCACTGCACACTGGAACAGATTGCCTAGAAAGAATCTGAATACAAGGAAGAATTTTTTACTGTGCTTGTCACTGCACACTGGAACATATTGCCCAGAAAGGTCATGGATTCTCCTTCACTGGAGATATTCAAGAACTGTCTGGATGCAATCCTGAGCCATGTGCTCTAGGATGACCCTGCTTGAGCAGGAAGGTTGGACTAGATGACCCACTTTCGCAGGAAGGTTGGACCAGATGACCCACTTTGTCCCTTCCAACCTGATCAAATCTGTGATCGGTATTAAAAAACTATAGGGAATAGTTTGCTGATATATTGCATCATCACACTTTTTTCTTCGCACTGAACTCTCCAGAAAGGGACGTAGCTGTGACTTCTTCTCAAAATCATGAATATGAAACTTGTCCAATTTTTCCCCAAATGATTGTTTTTTGTTGGAAAAGCTTATTTTATGGTCACACCTCCCCTTTCTTGTGATTTTGGCCTAGCAAGCTACTTGGATTCTCCTTATTTCTTTGTGACTTTTACTAAGGATACTTTTAAGCAACAAACCAAAATTGTACATGGACAGCTGTTTTCTGTGGATTACAGACCAAGCTCATGTCAAGTTTGTACAACCTTCTTGGACTCAATACAGCTGCCCTCTATTTCAGGCACACTGAAAGTGTCAGACTTGACCTGTGATTCTGTCTTAAAATGTGCCACAGTGAGACAAAGTATAGTTCTGGGTCTGAACCTCTAGGACTTCTAAGCACAGGCACCTCACCTCTGTGTATGGATAGATTCCTTCCCAGGCTTTCCTTACAGCTGTTTGATAGAACAAATTATATTCTTTCATGTACATTACTGATAAAGTATAATTTGAACACGGAATTTCCTATGAAAAGGATTAAGCTTGGCTTTCAAATTCAGAACTTGGATACAAGTCTCACAGGGAGAAATCTGTATTCCAGCATCTTAGGAGGAGTCAGACCTGCAGCGTCTTCTCTGGACTTCTGTGCTGTCTGGTTGTGGGACAGCATTAAATATTTGTGTGAACATGTGGTGCTGTTTTTTTTTCTGTGTGGATTAGGTGACTTTTGTGTAGGGGGATTGGGTTTTTTTGTGTGTTTTAAATTCAAGTTTAGATTTGTCATAATAGTTTAGGTGGAGGTTTTTTTCCTTCCATTGTTCCTACACAGATGATATCTCAGCTTTGGAAATTTTCTGAACTGAAATTTGGCATGCATATCTTCAGCCAGAGCAATTTTGAAAATAATATGGTTGTAAAACCTGCTCAAGTTTTTAAGCAGTGCTTCCAGTACAATATGGTCTACTTATCCATTTAGTCATTGACTCTCAGTGCATGGTATACATAGACCAAAAATTTGGCTTTTTAAGTGACTGAATATTTTGGAAGTTATTTATATCTAGTGTCATTTTTAGTCTGGATGATTGTGTTTATCTTTTCATCCAATATTACACTCTTTAAAATGAGAGGTCTTATTGGCAAAGATGTGCTAGTTGTGCAGGTAAGGATTATCACTCTTTACAGGTGATGTCATGAATGTTTATGGGATGAAACTTGAACTCCTAGGATTAACCAGTGTAGGATGAGTCATGTTATATCATGTTTATGATTACACACACATCTTAGCTCATGAGTTAAGATGTTATGGATATCTTTTTTTCTTTAGGCCTTTTCACCATTCCATGGCCATTTCTGGTTAATGGCTGTTTATAATAAAGCAGTTTGGATTGGAAAAGAACTTAAAGATCATCTAGTTTCAACCCCCTGCCATGGGCAGAGACACCTTCCACTAGATCAGGATGCTCAAAGCCCTATCCAACCTGACCTTGAACACTTCCATGGATGAGGCATCCACAATTTCTCTGGGCAACCTGCCCCTGTGCCTCAGTACCCTCACAGTGAAGAATTTCTTCCAAACATTTAATCTAAACCTACTCTCTTTCAGTTTAAAGTCATTTCCCCTTGTCCTGTCACTACATTCTCTTGTAAAAAGTCCCTCTCCAACTCTCTTGTACTCTCCCTTCAGGTACTGAAAGGCTGCAATTAGGTGTTCTCAGAGCCTTCTCTTCTGGCTGAACAAACTCAGACTTTTCTCATAGGAGAGGTGTTCCAGCACTGTGATCATCTTAGTGGCTCTCTTCAGTACTCATACCAACAGGTCAATGTCTTTTTTGTGCTAAGGATGCCAGAGCTGAATGCAGTACTCCAGGTGGGGGTGTGTGAAACCAGAGTAGAGGGGCAGAATCACCTCTCATGACCTGCTGGACATACTGCTTTTGATGCAGCCCAGGTTGTGTTTGGCTTTCTGGGTTGCAAGTGCACATTGCTGGCTCATGTCCAGCCTCTCATCCACCAGCACTCCAAGTGCTTCTCAGCAGGGCTGATCTCAGTCTGTTCATCCCCCAGCCTGTATTGATACTGGGGGGGTACCCAAGCCAGATGCAGCCCCTTGCATTTGGCCTAGTTAAATCTCATGACGTTCCCACGGGCCAACTTCTTGAGTGCTTCAAGTAGACAAGTTTGAATCACTTCCCAAATATATCCTATGTCTTGCTTTTCATTTACAAGCTGTGCTGTGTTTTGTTTTGAATGATCTCATTGAAGCCATGGGAATTATTTGCAGAATGAGACCTACATCCCAAGATGAGAGTTGAACAGGTTAGTTCAGAAACTGTATATTCTGCATGAAGTATCATAGGCTTTCCAAATGTGCCCAAGTTCCACACACTGTCCAGTAATTGCAAGTCCTCAGGGGGATGCAGAATGTTTCCATAGGTTTGGACCAGCCTGCATAGCCATTTCTGAAATTGCTAGCCCTTGTCCTCACCAGTAACTAGAATGCTGCCAGCAGGAAATTCTGCTTTCTTAATCTCCAGTATTTTCTTGTTTCTTGGTACCTTGAAAACAAAATTCAGATAATGATATATTGATTTCTTTGTCAGGCTATCAATTCACATGTACTGTATTTCCTATTAAAAAACCCAAATATGCGATATCTAATTATGTGATACATTTTGGAAGGAAGATTAAAAATATTTAAAGAATCAACTGAATTTAGGTCTGTATGTGTTTTGAATGTGGATTGAATGCAGCTGGCTCTGGCTATGCCTTTTTGGCTTGCTCTCACCCTTTAGAACATCCCTGTTTTAAAGCTGAATAAATATCTGACAACCAAGAGATAATAAAAACATTATTTAATATTGTATTCCCAGTGGCTTAGAAAAGGTTACAAACCTTGATATCTGGTTAGTGGTCCCAGTGGTTTTCTAGCAAGTTATTTAACTGTCCATTTATTAATTTAATTTATAGTAGTTAATAAGAGCTAAAATGCAGGCACAGGATTCAGGTTCCCAGGAAAACAGACATAAATTATGACCCGGTTTAAAGAGCATGACATATCAAGCAATCATCCTGGTAACCACCAGGAGTTTAGTGTCTGTACCACAGATATTTATGGTAATCCAGTTCTGCCTTCAATGATAGAGTTTTCTTTTACTCCTCATTGCTACTCTGCCAGTTCACAGTCATCTTATCTCCAATACAGGGAAAGATTTTAAATTGGGCATTGGAAGGCACATATGAAGTGCAATTAAAAATGCAGTCAGTGTTTAAATGGACAGGATAATTCTATATGGCATACTTACTGTCTGATATAGGTTACAGGGTTGCAGACATCTATGTGGTTTTTGAAAAACAAACAAGTATCCTTGTTATTGTTCTATTAGCCTAGATCAAAGCTAGTTCATAAATAAATACTTTGTATTATGTGACATCTTTCCTAAGTCTTATTTCTGTCCACTATTTGCCAGATTTTAAGGTCCAGATGGCTCAATCTTGTATTAATGTTGAAGGAAAGGACACTAATCTATCATAATATTCTTGTTGTAATCATAAAAATTATTAGATGGTCTTGGAGTTGATTCCTCTGGAAACTTAGATGTGCTAATAGGTGTTTGTCAAATTAAAGTCTTTGTGGAGTCAGATCCTTGGAAAGGTGGTTGATTTCAATGTTTATGTTTCAAGACATAGAGAGATGCAAAAGTTTATATAAGATTATATATAATGAAGTTAGTGGTATAGAATTCTGAGATATTTGATTAAATGAGTGCTGAAATGTTCAAGTCCTTAAAGACTAGCTAAGTCTAGGTGCATAAAAACAAGCATTGCTAATATGAGTCATTATAGTTTTGGTATTGTAACAAAATATATCAATTTTCATAGCAGTTGTAGAATAAAATGGAAAGTGAAAATTAAACAGGAAAAGATTTACTGCTGTTTCAATCATGCTGAGTTACTGTAGTCATGTAAGAACACAGAAAAGCATGAAGTAATATTATAGAAACTTGGATTCTAACTATCTGGCAAGCAAAATGCTGCAGCATTATGTAAGTTAATATTTCTTGACACATGCTGACATTTTAGTTAAAGCTTCTAAATTATTTTAGACTTTAATGGAGAATGCACATACCTTTTTCATCATTCCTGGCAACCTTTTCAAGTTTTTCAGTGTGGAGCTTACTTGATTCTGATCTGTCCTATATCCTTGTAACTTAGGAATTTTAAATTTAACTTAGGCAGTTGTTGATTCTATGTAGAGCTTGAGTGCAAAGTTCTCTGACTTTGTATCCCTCACTGCATGCTTCCTTTTCACCTATTCTCACTCAAGTGTGTGATGAACTCTACTTCATTCAGGAGGACATCCTGTGTGTAGCTGTGTAGGCAACTTTGATCATGCTAAAGGATACAAGACAAGGTAACTGGTCCTCACAACTTGTACATTTGTCCCTGCTCTATGGCTCAGCCTGCCTGCATTGTTTTTCAGAGTTTGATAAGAGGTAGTATCCTTTATCCAAAGGGAACTGTCTTCTGAAATGAGTCACTTAACAACATCCAGAGATGGATCTCTGAGCAGGGTATCGATCCAGGACAGGAGGGGTGCCATGGTGGTATTAAGATTGGTTTACTCTAAGCCTGACTGAGAAGGATTTAAAAGTAATGGAAACTAGGAGTTGCTCTGCTGTGCTCTGCCTGGGAACTGACTTACCAATCTGATACTGGCACTCTGACTGCTTGCAGTAGTCCCTCTCTAAGGCACGTGCCTCAGTTTCAATAATTTATTGTTTGGAGATAACACCTTCATCTCATGACATGATTGCAGTCCCCTTAAACTGGAATAGCATTGCAGGGAATGATTATGCTAACTTCTGGGAGAGAAATACAGCTCTGGAGGGAATACAGACACTGTTACAGGAGGCACAATTAGGTGTTCTTGCTTTGCTGTTTCCAAGTTAGATTGCAAGATGTCAGTGAGGTGCTTGAACATAATAGTAACTTTGAGTTGGTTGTCTTGCTAGTGCCTGGTTTAAGCCTGATTTTAGCAGAATGTTACAGAGGTACCTTGAGTAGCCTAATGGCATACCAATAGGCTGTGCATTAAAAGCAAGCTAAGTGTGCAAGAGACTCTGCATGGGCTAATGTATCTGAGGTCCATAGAGGTCAATAAAGTGTGTGTGGATATGACCAGGCTGAGCCCTCCTTGGTACACCTCAGACATCCACATGCCTGAGCCCTCCTTGGTACACCTCAGACAACCACATGCATATATGTTCCTGGTAGTCAGAGTGCAACTGGACAGGGAGCCAAGCTGATGACATCCCTTCTGGGCATTCAGAGGGAAGTAAGGAGAGAGACTCCCCATCTAGATCTGGATGGCTTATTTCAAATGAAATAGGAATCAATCCAATTCCTTCCCTTGCACTAAATGTCTGTGCATTAAAGACAAAAATAACCAAGATACGCACATATGGTACAAAGCAGAGAAGGTGAACAAACACCCAGAGTGCATCCAGACACTGCTTTCTCCCTCTTAAATTTATGAAGAAGCTTCCATCTTGCAGCAGAGAGGGTGAGAAATTAACCCTGCCTTCAGGAAAAAAGTTAGGCTCTTTTGCTTTGTATGGGGAAAGGTGTGTTAGATGATGTGCAGTGTGTGTTTGCACTGATAAGTGGAGAATGCAATTTTAAAAGCTTTGTTTGTGAGTGCCAATATGCCTGTGGCAGGGTTCTGGAACTTGAATCTTGATAGCCAAAAAGTCAATCTGTGGAGATTAGTTCTAGAGGATGTACTACTGCAGCTTACTAGGATTTGAGGTGAGGGTTGAAATAACTGTGAAATAAATAAGCTGAGTCAGGTCTCATAATTGTATTGTTATGGTCACCACTTACTGTTTGTTGAATAAACTCAACCAACTTACTAGTTTTTGGGCATGCAGCATGCTGAACTTGCTGTAGGACCTTCCCTGTGAATAACTGGCGAAACAGTAACTACATATCACAGAAACATTCAAATAATACAATCTAGGCTGTCTTTTACACTTACAGCTGCTGCCCTCTGAGTCACTGCAGATTTACTGTGCTCATTCTGAATTCTAAATATTGTCTTCTAATCTCTTGGGTGGAGTTGGCTTTGGTCTATTTCTTGGTGCTTCATGATAACTTAATGAAAAACTCTACTGAAATATTTTAAAACATATAGATTTAGAATAAATCTTGGAAGCTGCTAATGAAAGTTTAAGTTGTTAGTGTGTCATACACATACTTGAGCTACCTTGGTTATATGAGATAGTAAATATTGAAACTAATTATTTACATCCATATGAGCCTCTCCAGTCTCTTCTCCTTCAGTAACAGTGCAGGAAGAGACCAAAGAGAAAGTTTTTTTGGAACAATTTCTGTATCACACTGCATTGTTTCCTAAGTGATAAAATGAGGTAAACCACACATAGTTGCTGCTGTGAGGTCTCTGTTCTTATCCTGCTGGTTTGCTGGACACCTGTATCTAACCACCTGTTCTCACTCAAACCAAAAAACCCAAAAGCACTTCAAACCATAAAAACACCTTAAAAACAACTGCTCTGTCCCATCCAGCCACACAGTCATTCTAAGCTGGTCTCTGAAATATGCCTTACCGGGAATAATGGGAAAGATTGAATGGGTAGGAGATCTAAACACCCTAAAGTTCTTTTTTACTTATAAAGCTGTAAAACATATGCTACATATCTTTCACCTAGTGTGGGGATTCAAAACAGTCTGCATTCTTACATATTTCTAATTATATTGCAGATGTTTTTTGCTGGAAATCTTCATGTCTTCAGATGTGATTTCATCTCTAGTTATCCTCTACTTATTTGCCCTTATTTGACTAGAGGAAATGTACTTTCTCTATTCTCGTACTAGGAGACCTGACTCCAACACTGTGAAGTGAAACTTTGCTTTCTTTATGCTTACTTTTTTAGTAAAGTTAATTAACTATTTTCTGAAACATATGTAAGATACAATTAGTAATATATTTTACTGGCTTATTTTTGACAACGGGCAGATGATTACCTTCAAAAATAATAACAGATTTTAATCTAAATAAGTATCTAAATTATAATCATTGAGTTGTAAAGGAAAACAAATTCAGCTAATCCCTATTTGCATGTGCCAATTAGCTAAGTATTAATCAATCTCCTATATAAATGAAAATGAGAAGACTCAGCTCTCTGGTAAGATAATGTTTCTCATTAACAACAAGTAAAATATCCTATTGCTATTGTAGGAGAAAAAATTTCCACTTCTTTTCCTATTTAAAAAGCCAACAGAGCTATGAAGTCATGTTTGAAAACTAGCCCCTGTATATTCTTAGTATTGTCAAAATCTGTCAATTTAAAAAGCCAACAGAGCTATGAAGTCGTGTTTGAAAACTAGCCCCTGTGTATTCTTAGTATTGTCAAAATCTGTCAGAAGTTCTTAAAAGCCTCATTTGGTCTTTAACTTGACACTGTTAGTGCAAAGCATACAATGTAGAGCAATTACCTAGAAGCATACTAAAATGGCATACTGGATCCCAATGAAATAATCTAACCATAGGGCTATCATAAATTCTGTGGACATACAAAGCGGAATAGTTGAATAAATCCAGAGTTTGTTTTTTTTTTTTTTTTTTTTTTTTTTGCTATTATAACAGTAATCTGTAACTTGAATTAGTTTTTCAAAATCAAATTTTGCATACCTGTATGTTGAGATACTTTTGGTCAAAATATTATGACAGTTTCTGTAAACCAAAAAGAACGCAGTAATAGTCCAATAGATGTGCACTGTTGTTCTCTGCCTTGTTTTCCCGGTGTTGTCTCATAGTTTTAAACAATATACCTTAGTACAGACACCATTGCCTCAGAAGTATGAGCCTAGTAACAGAAATTCCCATATGGAGAATTGTGGTGTTGAGTGTATGGTGTTTTTTCATGGAGAAGCCAGGAACAAACATTTTGATGGATTTTTAGACATCATGTATACAAATAGGAAAATAGTTATGTCTATCCTTCCTTATCTTTAGAGAGTGATCCTAGATATGTACAGTTCAGTCTAGGACTCAGCTGTTTTTCACAGAATCACAGGATGGGTCAGGCTGGAAGGGGCCACAGTGGGTCATCATCACAGTGATTCAACCCACTGCTCAAGCAGGGTCATCCTAAAGCACATGGCACAGGACTGTGCCCAGATGGTTCTTGAATATCATGACTATGTATTTCAGGTTGCCACCTCTGTGTTTAACTCAGTGAACTGCTTCCCACTCTGCTTGACCATGTGTCACTTGCACCCTTTAATGATACACTCAGTCAAGAAGCAAGTTGATCCCAAGGGCTGTTGGGAGCCACTGGGCATTTGGCCCCTGTGTCTCCCATATATTGAATCTCCTTTACATCCATCACATGCTAATGGAGCCAGTGCTCCCTGGCAGCATCCACACCTGCTGTATATGCACCACAAAGAGTGTGTGTGTGTTTGCTTGTCTAAGATACATTAGGTGTCGCAGATTATGGGTAAAGTTTTTTGAAAGTAAAAAAATGTCCTTCCTGCTCTGCACAATGGGAAGAGATGAAAACCAGAATGTAATAACCACTCTGCGAGGATAAATGCCAGCTTATTCTGTTAACCACTGGATATTCTAGAGACCCCACTGCAAGGACAACATGGCTCTGTCTAGCATCCATTAGGAATTTCTGCACATGCCAGCAATTGTCTGTATAAACAGAATCACATTGGCTTTCCCATGTTGGAAGCATTGCCTGCTTTGTCAAGCCACTTCAATGGATATATGATTGCAAACATGTGAATATCCCCAGGACTACTTATACAAGTTAGTATGGAAATGTTATTTGTTTATCCCTACCCATCTTCCACACATCCAGTTTAATATAAGGGTTTTTGGTTTTTTTTTTCTGGTGGAGACTTTTTTGCGGCTTGGTTTTTGTTTTTCCAGAACATATTCAACTTCTAGATGTGTGTCCATTCAAAACTGAAAAATGAAGCAGCAGGCATGTGATGTGAAAAACTGAGCTTTTTCAGAGATCATGAAGTGATCTACTGAGAATGGATGGACATACTGGCAGGTGTTAATCTGCTGGGAAATGTGGAATGGGCCCATGACAGGTAGGCAGTTAGATTTTACTCTTTTTCCACTGAGTTGACTCAGCTCCTGTAATTGTATTGTCTGGTAACATCTTCAATGACTGATGATGGGTTGCTCATGACTGCCTCAGGTGCTTAGCTCAGTTCTATTTGCTCAGATGTTTCTTCTGCAGCTGCTCTCAGCAGGTGTCGGCATTTGCCAGGCACACAGGGCTGTGCAGGGAGAGCTGTAGAGGTGGGACAAGCAGTGGTGCTCTCTTGGAGATACTCAATTCTTTACATGCTGAAATGAATCAAAGGAGAAGGGGGAAAAGGTGAAAGTTGCAGAGTGAGAATTTTTATTTTATTTTACTGTGCTTGAATACAGTAAATGAGTATTTGATTGCATGCTATGAGGTGACACTAAGCACATGTTTAATACCAGTAGTAAGCCTTGTAGGTCACCTTTGGAAGGGTTTATTTTTCTGTATGTTTACTTGATGATTTCAGACAGAGGGTGATTTAATCTGTATTTTCAAGGGTGTTTTAAAAGACAAAGCTAAACCCTTTTGATTTGCTTTTTATTTTCTATATCAGTATATAATTTTGCAAGTGTACTGTTTAGATATACATTTAGCATGAATGTTAGTATTTAAAATATCATTCCTATAAATAATTGTCCTCTGAGGTTGAGTACATCTCACTTTCCCCTGGAGTGCAAGGAAAGCTCATGTTAGAGAGAGCTGCCCCCAGCGTGTTTTCATCTCTGACTAATGAACCTTATAGATGAGGGCTGTTCCAGTAGTGTAGATACAGTGCAAACAGCTTGGAGCTGAGTCCAGGCACAGACACAACAGGGAGTTGCCTTTGGCAGTGGAAGACTGTGAGGAGAATCTGGACAGGTCACAAAAAAGCTGTGGCTGCTATTTTCCTGGTGGCAATAGAGGGAATATTTGTGGCCCTCCAGGTGCTCTGAGGGTGATAGCTCCCCAGGCACTTTGTGGCCTTTTCCTCCTTTTACTCAAGTTCTGATCCTTTATTTTCCTGTCCTTTTCATTTCCTTGGTACTTACCTTTGCCCTGTGCAGCCTTCCTACCTGCGGTAAAATTTTGGTTTGGCTTGTTGTGCTGTTGAGGTTGCTTGAACTACTGTGCTGTACAATCATGTGTCGAGTATACTCTGAAATCTCCATGGGCTGATGGCAGAAGACTGAGAGAGATGACCAGGCTGGCTGCAAAATAAGAAGGCTGTAGAGTCAGCTGATAATTCCTTTATGATCCTGATAAACAGCATACCTGCTAAATTTGTAAACTAAGTTACAGTTACATGTAGAGAAAGTGAACAGTGAAGTCTATAAGCCTGCAGGTGAAGGGCAAAATTTGCATCTTATCTCCATGACAAGTAGAAATGTATTTTCTCAAAATGAATTTTATTTAAGACCCAAAAACTTTCTACTGTATTTAAATTTCAGGTTCTTTAAGGGCCAGCTTTAACATACAAATGCATTGTCTCTGAAAATGTCATCCTGAAAATTTGTTAGCAGGCGTCATGATTTTGAAGAGTAAATTTATGCCCGTGTAGTGTTTAAAAAATCAGGTATCTCTTCTGGCAAGCTATTCACATAAAAACACCCAAAACAACAACAGCAAAAGACACCAATCCCACCCCCCCTCAAAGAACCCCACCAAAACCATCCTCCCCCCAAAAAACCCAAACCCAAACAATCCCAAAACTAAAACCAAGTCCCAAAATCCCACCCCTCCACCCCTCCACTCCCCTGCCCCCAATAAAACAAAATAAACCAATTTCACTTTTAAATCTTATGTTCTTGGTTGTGTCAGTGTAAGCATGAAGTATCCACAGGCATAATACTGGTTAAAGAAGGAACAATCTTCTTCTGTGGGGAAATTACAGGACACGTGATAAATTTTGTTTCTCTTTAACTGTACTTTGGTTGATGCAATCTTCTTCTGTGGGGAAATTACAGGGTACGTGATAAATTTTGTTTCTCTTTTTAACTGTACTTTGGTTGATAGATATGTTAACTGACTTCCCACTGAAGCTTCCTAAGCCTGGTGGTAAGTTATCTCTGAACATATACAACTGTAAGATGTTAGTAGCCTTAATATGAGCACCTGGAGTCCTCCTGGGTATGCAGCTATATGTGTACTTGCTGAACCATGTGGCAAAACACTATTCTTAGGGAGAGTGACATTAAAAGGGAAATTATGGAAGTCATGGGGAGGCAAAGAAAGAATGCTTCTTTCATAATCAAATTGGGGAGGCAAAGAAAGAATGCTTCTTTTACAATCACGTGAGGTGGAAAGGGATTGTTTCTGGCTGAATGGCTCTCCTTGCAGGGTCCATTTGTTCAGCAGCCGTTGTCACTTGTGGTCTCTGTGCCCAGGGATAACCAGCTTCACCCTCACCTCCCTGCATCTCTTGGAAGTGCATTCATTTGATGTGCTAAGAACTTGACTGACTTATGATGAAAACCCAGAAGATTTCCTTATTTCAGGCATTTGTTTGGTTCTTAAAACTGGATGAGATGTGTGATCTGGCTCAAGGTACAGCTTTACAAGCATTTTGTAAATGTACTGGGAAGGGAGAGCAGGTGTAGGGAGGATAAAGCCTTTGCAATGGTATCACAGCCCAGAGTTTAGCATTGAATGATTGCAGTCTCAGTTCTTCCTGACTTGCCTAGGTACTTGACAGCTGAACTGCCCTGAGCCCAGTTGCCTTTGGCAAGGGCCAGGTCCTGGCTGTTTGTATGTGCACTGCAATATTTGTGATGAGAGTTGGCTCTCTCCAATGAAGGGGTTTGCTTGCAGTAGTGGTGCTTGGGCAGGAGGAGTCCCACACTGCAGCATGAGGAAGGTACTAAACTTGGTTAAGTAACCCCATTTTCTGTTTCCAGCCTCAGAAATTCATTAAATTGTTCCAATAAATAAATACGGTACTAAACTTGGTTAAGTAACCCCATCTTCTGTTTCCAGCCTCAGAAATGCATTAAATTGTTGCAATAAATAAATATATAAAATAAGAAAGACTAGATAATGTGCCTATGGCATTTTTACAATGCTAGGTAAGAAAAGTTTTATCAATAACTGTATTTAAGCCCTCAGATGAAACTACATTTTCTTCAAATGTTTTTCCATTCTAAAATATCATGAAATGCTTGTTTCTATTAAAATAACAGCACAACCATTCCCCTCCCCCCTCCCCCAAAAAAACCCCAAACCAACCCCAAACAATTTCAACAAGGACTGCTAAATCAACACTGAAAAACTGGTGGTACCTTGGCATATCAGTATTGATATTTTAGAGGAAAAGAAGGACTGAACTTGAGCCAAGTTTTAAATGTCTACAATAAACCACTACCTCTTCTCCTACTGATCTTCTTTCCTGAAAACAAAAGACCCTACAAAAACTCTTTACTAGGTTTCATTAGTTCTTGAACTGGGTATTGATCTCACACCAATTTCACCTCAGTCAATTTGACTAACTTGAACAGAATTGCTCTTGATTGAGAGCAATGGAGAACTGGAGACCAGAGCCGTCACCAGTGAGTTAAGTATAATTACTCATTCTCTTCTCAATGGTCTGCAGTTAATGCTCAAGTTAATCTGAGACATGGCATGCCTATTATTTTTACTCTTCTTTTCTTTCTGTGCTTTAAGATGAGTTAAAGCAGCAATTTCCTCATGTATTTCATAGTAAAGATAGATGTGGCTATTTTAGCCAACTCTATACACCCTGGCATGAAGGGTTCTTAGGAAACTGAAATAAGATATTCTAGATGTGGCTATTTTAGCCAACTCTATGCACCCTTTCATGAAGGGCTCTTAGGAAACTGAAATAAGATATTTTGCAAGTATATGTGTATTTTCTGGACAAACCCACTGCTGCAAGGATGGAGTCCCAGTTAAAACCCAATGAACTTATTATTTGAATTGATTGTTTTGACCACAGAAATGCCTATGTTTACCAACCAGAATTTGTTTCATTACTATACAATGTGACATGTGAGTAGGTGATAATCTAGTACTCATGATTTTCTTTTGACCGGTCAAGCATTCTTTGTTTGCTGTTTTTAGAAAGGTGAAAATGTGAAGCAGCCTTGGGAAGATTTTCAAATACTGAACTCTGTGAATATCTTTCCACACATGTTTGAGACTTGGATTTCCATTAATTATTTTTCTAGACAGCAAGTTGCCTTCAGAAGTATCCATGAGGGAAAACTTTAATTTCTAGAATAATATAGGAGAAAATGTGTGGAATTTTGACAAGTCTGCAAGTATAGAATGCTTGGTCATGGAGAGGTGTGATCTATTTTTGAAGTTCATGTAGAATGTCAATGATCAAATTGCAAATATAACCCCACACTTCCATACTAATGAACAAACCCCACATATTTTGTATGTGTCACTTCAAGCATTGCCTTGGTACCTGAAGCAAACACAAGAAAAAACAGTAAGCCCTTTAACCATCTTACTTAAATTAAAAATGAATAACCAACTTCTTCAGCCCCCAAAACATTATCTTGTTTTTCCTTTAGATCTGACCAGGCCATTGGTTTTGTGCTTTCTTCTTGCAATTTTCATCAGCCTCATAATGTGTCGCATCTACCTCAGAAACGGCTTGATGTGTGGAGACAATGTCTTATGAAGTCCATGACATGTAATTTTTTTTTTCAAGGGATGTAGCTTTGCAAAACTTATTTTTCCTAAATGCCATTTCATACTATCTGAATTTCTTAGTGTGAGGGTGCACTGAAAATAATGTTTCTATTTCCCATCATGTACTGCAATTTGGTATTTGCAATGATTAGGAGTAAATGAGAAGAGAGTTGTGTTTCAAGATTGACTCTTGCTCTGTGGTTGGTTGACTTGGACCTACTGGTTAATAGAGAATTAATCTATAGAAGCACTTCCTTATTGGCATGTACAACTGAAGGCCTTTTTATGGAATTGATCAAATAACTGCAATTGTATGTTTTATTTAACTTAAACAGGAGGGAAAATTATTATCCCAAGTGTTGGAATGAGAAGCTTAAGTTGGTTTGCCTGATATGGGTGGGCTCATGGATTTTGGTGATGCTGCTTGAGGCAGTATAGTTACTGATGTCTGTTTTTGCAGGCTGAGATGTGAAGTCAAGTGAATAATGTGCAGGAGAATGGTGATCTATAAGGTGAAGGCATGGTAGAAAGGAGGTGTTATTTAGCTTCACAATAGCTTGACTTTTAACTATACTGGCTGGTTACTTGAGTCCCAGTGTTGATACTATGCTGAAATGGGTTTAGTTTTTTGTTAAACCCAACCAGCTGGAAATAAAGGTCTATTGTGACAGCAAAAACCTCTTGAGTGTTGTAGTCTTCAGCAAGTGGGTAATTTCCAAACAATGGGGGTCAGGGGGGGAAATCACAGAAATCATTCTTTATTGTCTTTTCTCTGCCATGCAGGTGTGTCAGACTGTTGTTCTGAACCATGCCAGACTTCTTTACAAAGCTTGAGATGAGGGTATACCACCCTACAGGAAGATATTTTCACAAGGCTATGGAAAGTGCATTAATTTTTCAATTCCTTACCTGCTTCTGTTACTCAGTAGGGCCCTGTACTGCCATTTTTATGCTGATTATCCTTTGCCCACTTCATGCCTTTCATTCCACTGAACAGCAATATTATGTTGCAGTGGTGATTGTGTTTCAGGCACAACTTAATAGTTAAAGGAAACCACTGTGTTACAACAATACAGGCTTGTACAGTGGGAAGTAAAGATTTTGTTACCATCTGACACTTTTATAAAGGGACTTTATTGTCCTTTTTCTTGAGCTCCTTATTTGTTTCAAATGCTAAAGATAGAAAACCGGGACCATAATTATCGTAAGTTCATCTAATATTGGGAATAGAAAGTAATCTAATGGTATTTGAAATTTCTTGCACACTTGCATTCAAATTAGCATGATGAAATTATTGTCAGCTTCATGTCCTGTGGGGAAGAGGAATGAATTTTTAAGAGTAATCTTTGTATAACATGAATGAATTAAAAAAAATAATAGTTTATTCTTTATGGATAAGGAACTGCCACAATGGTCATATATTTGAATTCTTTTCAGTGCCTAATCTCAATTATATTTGTGTTCATGGTGAAGGACTCCCTTCAGATCACCTATGAGCATGCAGATGAACACTATGTTAGTAACCAGAGACTCAAAAGTGACCTGGCAACATACTGCTCTCTTTGTAAATAACCTCACTTCATTTGGTATAGTATTTCTCAAATTTTTTACAAAGCTTAGTGAACCTATAGGTATTATTTATGTGAGGCATATATTTTTCCTCACTGGAATAACCTCTCATTACTTTTCCAAAGTTTTCCAGTGATCTGGTTTCACTAGTAACAGCAGAATTGCCAGTATAGGAAGAGTGTTGGACCATGCATCTTCTGTGAGCAGGTTGTGGCAGGACAGTGGATGACACAGCTGCTACAGCCTTACACCATTATTTTGACCATTGTTACAATGGTTACAGTGGACAAGAGGAAATGGCCTCAGGTTTCTCCAGGAGAAGTTTAGACTGGATATTAGGAAAAATTTGTTCACTGAAAAGGTTGTCAAGCCCTGGAACTGGCTGCCCAGGGAAGTGGTTGAGTCACCATCCCTGGAGGTATCTGAAATGCTTGTGGATGTGCTGCTTAGGGACATGGTATAGTGGTGGCCTTGGTAGTGTTAGGTTAATGGTTGGACTCAATGATCTTAAAAGTCTTTTCCAACTTAATGATTCTATGAAATTAAGTCAATTAAATTTCATGCTAAAAATTTATGGAGGACTGGAAAAATGAAAGCTCAGCAAGACCAAGTTTTCAACCATGATCCAGCCTTGTGCCTCCACTAAAAGAATGACCATTCAAAAGTGGTGATATAAAACAGGTAGAATCTATGATACCTTTTTATTAACCTTTAATATCTTAACGTTGAGGGTGTCCCTGAGACAGATTTCAAAGCTTTTATTTTAAACAAGGGTAGCTAGAAATGTAATGAATATATAAAATGGTTGCCTGATTTATTATTTTTTTAAAATAAAAAGCTTCTGTGCTGATGTTATGCATCAGTAGCAATGGATATAGGACCAAAAAGTGAATATTTTTCTTTTACTTATGCATGGTGAATTTCTGCTGTATTTGAAGGTCATGGTTTTGATTAGGAGAGCTGAATCTTTCCTTCAAATGTTGATATTTACAGGTCAAATTATGCTATATACATCTACCTGGAAACTTGATCCTGGTTGGAAATAACAATGAAGTTTGCTAGTGACTTGATTTTTTTCTTTTAGGGCTTAAAATATGCAAGGTGGAAACTATGTTAATGCATTCAGACTTTGTTTTCTCCATACACGTCAACACATCATGCATACCATGTCAACTACTGTGCTTATAAGCTATGTGGTAAATGGAATACATTTATTGCTATTTCAACACATCAGCTTATATGGGACCATGTCCAACCAGCTTGGGGCACATTGATTGAACAGATCAGCTAATCTATTTTGAATATCAACCCTGTTTTTTGCTCAAGATATGACATATGAATTTTATATCAATTAAAGGAAGCTGCTGATTTCTGACCAAACCCCAGGGTTTTGTTTTGGGGTTTTGTTTTTTTTTGTTTTCTTCCCCCCTCAGAAAATATATCCAGAAAAGAATTATTTCTGTCATTTGAGCAAAATGATGCTAATAAAAATATTCCTTAGGTAATAAGTGGTAGAGGTCATGAAGCCTTAATATTTGCCATTACTGTCTAGTTTTGCAGTCAAATATTCAGCTAAAACTCGTTGAGCTACCCTCAATGCATGTTAAAAGTGCCAACAAATAAAAGAAAGAAGCACAAGATTTTGCCACTGGAATTTGATCCAGCAGCATTTCTGTATTATGATGCCATCCCTGTACTTGTATTCAACAAATCTTGTTTAAAGGCTGAACAGCATGAGACAGCTTTTACCCAAGAGGAGTACTAATTGGTGATTTGAGAGAAATGTTAAGTATGTTCTCCATTCTTTGATTCTATTGTTCTGCTTCTGTGGTAAAAACATGAGGAGGGATACCTGACAAAGGAGGAACTCACAGTTAGTAAACTCTTCACTGCTGATATGTCTGTCAGGAAATTAGATCAATGAAAATTAATTCACTCCTACAACAGTAATTTCCTCACTTAATGACTTCATCTAGCGTGAGGGTGCCTTCTCCCCTGCCTGCTTTAAGAGCAGTAAATCAGTTGAGCTTGCTACTCATGGTAATGCTACAGAGGTCTTTATATTCTCAGAATTATGTGGTGATATTTCCCTTCCCTGTTCATTTTTTTCTGAGCCTGAAAGTATGCCATGCACTCAGGGAGAAGTTGTGATTGTGTGACCATCCTCATGCAGATAGAATGCTTAAGATTTTTCAAATTAACTTCTGATGTTTGAGCCAAAGGAGGTTATTTTTTCATTTTCCTGGTGCCATAAACAGTGTTTTGTTAAGTCACTCTGCCCTGCTCCCCTTTTGCCCCTTGTGGGACAGCAGGGATATTTAGCAGGACATGTGCCCTTTTGTGAACATACAAATAATGAGAGGAAAAAGGGGATATTTCGTGCTGCGATTCACCTATTGAGCAGTGTTAGGACAACACATGTTGTCTAAGTTACTGTGACTGCCTTTCTTTTCCAGTCACAGCTTTCTATCTGATGGAATGACAAAAATATCCCAGGCTGGAATTGTGGGTTTATTGTCTGCTCAGTGGGTCATCTCTTCTTTCTGAAACCTTATGGTAGCATGTAGGTGCTCAGCATTTTTCTTTTGTATAAACAAGCTAGGGGAAAATGATATGATAATGTCTAAGGCAATTGGATTGCTCTTGAGCAATAAATAGTATTCATATGGCCTCAAACCATAATTTTGCTTAAGACTTTTCATGGAATGCATTTGGCTATTAATAAAGCTTGAAGAAATTGATAGTATTGAAGGAGGTAACTTTACCACAGTTTTCCACACCTAGTAATATGTGCTATTTGTTGTATGAGCATATTCTGTAACTGTTGCAGTCAGAAGGCAGGAAAAACTGACTGCCTAGGAAAATGTAACATTTAGATCATTTCCAAATGCAGTTGATACTGGTTTGCAAAGGCTATTTGGTAGCTTGGCATTAAATGTTTTCTTCTGACGCAGTAAAAATTGTAAGAACTATGATTAAGTGTTGACATTTCTGTTCCTCAATTACTGTTTTCTTCTAAGCTATCTCAGTGCAGCTACCTCAATGTTATTTGGCTATCCTGACCTATAGGGCTTTCTTAACCTTTTTGTAAACTCAACTGCCACTCACAGGCTGGATATAATTACTCTTTGGTGCTGAAATAGACCTTTTCTCCAACTTTGAAGGCTGAAAGATTGCCTCAGGTATTTAGTTAACTGGCTGAACTTTTTTAATTGCTACAAACTGTCTATAACAATTCCTGTTTGTCTGCCATGCAACAGCTTTGCTATTTTAAGTTTATACACTCATTCTGATTAGATTCACTGATACATGATATCAGTATATGTGCATTGAAGCATAACAAAATTCTGAGACATCCCTGGAGGCCATCAAGCCAGAATTAAATAATAATACGTAAATTGGTATCAATTAATGTAAAAGTTTATGTGATGCAATGGCCAAGTTAATGCTAAAATTGGATTATCTTTTAAATGCCACTGTAAAGTTTACTTCCCCTTACTAGTTCACATGAAAAACGTATTAAGGAATTCTCTATTAATTTTGGAGTTACGTGATAAAACTGAAGAAATTAAATGTCACTAAAATATGATGAGATACAAAAATAATAACGATGTTGTTTTCCTTAAATAATATGTTTGCTTAAAAGCAATAAATTGATTTGTTGTTGTAGTCAGGTGGAGGTTGGTCTCTTCTCTCAGGCAACCAGCAGTAGGACAGGAGGGCACAGACTCAAGCTCTGCCAGGGGAGGTTTAGGTTGGATATTAGGAAGAGATTTTTTACAGAGAGAGTTATCAGGCATTGGAATGGGCTGCCTGGGGAGGTGGTGGATTCACCATCCCTGGAGGTTTTCAAGCTGAGACTGGATATGGCACTTGGTGGCATGGCCTAGTAACAATGGTAGGGTTGGACTCGGTGATCTTTGAGGTCTCTTCCAGAATTCTATGATTCTATTTCAGTTCTATGGCATGCTGTCTCAAAAATAAATGATAGTGAACTTTTGTTCATCAGTTCAAATGCACAGAATCCAGTAAGATTATAGATTAGCAACTTTGTCCATCTGGATAAAGACTCCATGCTTATGAAAAAAATAAGGTCAAAACAAAGGATGTGAGATTAATTTTCATGTGAAGAGATTGATATTCTACTGTGGTTGTTTGACTTCTGTTATGTCAAATGATTTACCTTTCTCTGTAACACATCCACAATAGAGTAGGACCTGCTAATATAAGAGATCAGTATAGAATCATTAAGGCTGGAAAAGACCTCCAAGATCATCAAGTCCAACCATCATGTCAACTAAACCATAGCACTAGGTGTCACATCCAGTCATTTCCTAAACACTTCTAGGTATGGTGACATGGCCACCTCCCTGGGCAGTCCTTCTAATGCTTAACCACCCTTTTAGGGAAGAAACTCTTCCTGATGTTCAACCTGGACCTCCCCTGGCACAGCCGGGGGCCATTTCCTTTTGACTTGTCACTATTTGCCTGGGAGAAAAGGCTGATCCCAAACTCACTATAACCTTCTTTCAGATATTTGTAGTGAGCAATAGGGTCATTCTCCTTTTCTCCAGGCTAAACAACCTCAACTCCCTCAGCTGCTCCTCATAAGACCCTTCACCAGCTTCACTACCCGTCTCTGGACATGCTCCAGCACCTCAATGTCTTTCTTGAAGTGAGGGGCCCAGAACTGGACACAGTACTCCAGGTATGGCCTCACAAGTGCCAAAGTACAGGGGGAAAATCACTTTCCTTGTCCTGCTGACCACACTATTCTTGATCCAGGCCAGGATGCCATTTGCCTTCTTGGCCACCTGGGCACACTGCTGGCTCATGTTCATCTGCTTTTGACCAGCAGCCACAGGTCCTTTTCCACTGGGCTACGTTGCAGCTACTCTGCCCCAAGCCTGGGGCATTGAATGGGGTTGTTGTGGCCAAAGTGCAGGACTAGGCACATTGCTTTATACTCATCTCAATACTGTTGGCCTTGATTCATCAATCCAGCTTGTCCAGATCCCTTTGCAGAGCCTTCTTACCCTCCAGCAGATCAACACTCCCACCCAACTTCATGTTGTCGGCATAATTACTGTGAGTGGCTTGATTTTCTTGTCCTGATTGTTGATAAATAGTGATTGAAACTTAGATCTTTAGACGTCTAAAACATTTTTTGATGTGTCTGCTTTGAATACTAGTCTCATACCTTTTTAGAAAACTTATTTTGATTTTCTGAGCAGTTAAATTCTCATTAGGAAGAATATATTGATATGTCTCTGGTATTCAGAAATAAACTAATCCATAGAAATATCAAACTTATGCTTCTGTTCAGAAAATCCATCATTCCTCTTAAAAGGAAGGATGTGCTTCTGGCTGTCTTAATGAGCGGAGGGCTTATGGCTTATGGGATTGAATGTATGATATAATTCACAGCTCGTTCACAGATAAATTCTGCTAATGGTACCAGTCCATTAAGTGGTCTTTACTCCCATGATGTATGAAACTCCAGGTTTCCTTTCTGTAAGGATTTGAGCACTCTGCTCTCTTCCCCCATTTTTATTTTGTTCATTTATGTCCAGTTCTGCATCTGATCTTGTGTTTACTGGCTGTCGCTCCTCTTCCAAAGAGAGACTGGTTGAATGGCACTTCTGAAACGGACTGAAATCTTGATAAAAGGAATCAAGGGACTGCACATCAATATGCAAGTCTCTCATTGCAGTCACTAGTCCTCATGCAGTAACTTGGATAACTCTGGATTTCGTCTCTGTGAAGGCACTCATCCAATAGCTGAGGTGATGCTTCTAAATATCCAAAATCTCTAGGGTGTTTTTGCATAGTTAAAAGTATCATGATGGGCTGGCAAGAAAGTGTATTCCTGGTTCAAAACTGATTGCTCCTGACAGCAGACAATCTTAACCTCAACTACCAAAACTGTTGGGTGGACATTTAGTTTTGTAAGGTTAGTCTTGACTTCCATGATGTATTTTTATTTGTGCATTGTGTATATTTAAGCTCAGATATCTAGATATATATTTTTTATATATATACAGTCTGTGTACATGCACTAATACACAGATTTTTACTTTGCAATCTTTTTGATACAAGTAGATAGCAACTTTTTTTTAGAAAGGTGTCATGAACTGACTGATCTCCTGTTTTCCCTCGAGAAGCAGTGGAGCAGTTTCAGGTGCTGGATTACCTTCAGAAGTAGTACATGAATTTCAAGAAGATTAAAACCTCAGTCAGAAGGGACAGTTAGACAGTTCTTGTTAAGACTTAGACGAAAAAAGATCCCAACCTGTAATCCCAACTGAAACTGCTGTAAGATTTCTATCAAACTAATATTTATCAGAAAATGCTTTCTTTCACTTGATATTTTGGCTAGCCTCACATATTCAAGTTCATGTAAGTGCTTTAATACTTTGATCCATTTACAACTGTAAATATCATACAGTGGCTGAACTGTGAAGCAGCTTGACATGACTAGGCTATTTTTTTACTATGCACGTTATGAAAGCGCATTTAGATAGAAAATTTATGGGTTGCAATTTCACCCTGGTTATAGACCTGTATAACTTTTTTTCTTCAGTAGATGTAATAAAAAAAAGCAGCCTGAAAAAGATATAGTCAAATAGAATGAAAGAAAGGCATAAATAAAAGTTTGCATATAGAAAGTAGAAGAAACAAATAAGGATACAAAACTGGTTTCTATGTTGATGAAAGACTAAAGAAATTAAACTACTGCAGGATAGAATGGTTACAGGAACTAAGAATGCTTTTAATCTGCTAAACTCTAGATCACTGGCTCTGGCTCACCTTTGGCTGTAATAGTAGAAAGTATTTAAAGGATGACTAATGAAGTGTTGGCTGTACCAGCCAATTCCTTATGGGGGGTGCGGGGAAGGGTTTTATGACTACAGCCATTGCATTTGGCTGTCTAGACAATACCAAGGAAATAAGTGTTTTGTGGCTTGATTTTTTAAAATTTTTCTTTTTAATTTGGTTGTACTGTGAATATTCCTGGAGAAATACAGCAGAATTTTTTTTCCTCATCCAATGCACACTGCCCAGCCACTGAAGCAAAACTCTGCCAATTTTGCTGTGATATCAAAGGTGACATGCAGGTTAAAGCAAAGGAGAGGTCTGTCTCTCAGGGAGCAGCAACGGCAGGTGATCTGGAAGCAGAGGATGGCAATGCTGCAGGCAGGGGCAGACCTGCAGTATACCTGTGAGGTGAGTGGAATGGCTGCAGTAGTGGCAATCTGCTTTGGGCAATAGGCCCATGTCTTCCAGACCAATCTCAAGTGATGCAATGATTTGGGATATGTAAGGCGCAGGCTAGGCAATGGCCAACCTAGGCACAGACTTGCCAGTAGTGTAGCTCAGGCAAAGATCAGGCTTCACTCTCTGTGAATGTAAGAAAAGGGGAATGAGGGAGACCAGGAATATCTCCAAATTCTGTTTGAGGAAGATTTTGAAATGTAGGAGGACAAAGTCTCTGGGTCTTTTTCTAAAGGCTATCTCAGTAGCCAACAAATATATGGCTTCTGTGCAGGCTGAACTTCTCCCATTTGTCCAGAGTTCATCCTTTAATACTAATTGATAATGAAACCATTAATATCCAGTCATTTCCACTGGGAGCACCATATGGATACTTCCAATAGCTTAAACAACTCCACCAGTTCAACAGTTCTGTGGTTATTGCATGCCCTGCCTACAGATACTCTGGCTCTACTGTGAGAGGCCCCTTACATCAGCTACTTGGTGTCTCCTTGATAATTCAGGATGAGATCTCCTTGGTAGAAGGAAGGGATTTATTTTTATCACCTGCTTTGTATATTTTCCTCTCCATGTTTTATTTCCTTGCCAGGCCCCTCATGCTTGAGTGGAACTCTTCCTAGTAATTCACAAAGCTACTTCATTATTGTCCTCTGAAAATGTCTTTATAACTCTTATGATACGGTGATACTTGACAGCTGTTAGGCAGCACTTTGAAAGAAATTCTGATGAAGTGCTGAAAGCATGGTCTGTCACACTGACCAGTATTGCCTGTCATCTAGTCATGTATCCAACCCTTTGACAGATGGACACGGTCATTCCTGAACAGCTCTGCGTGCTCATACCATACATCACTGCGCTCAGTCACATCATCACAAACACCCGTGACCATTTTTGCCACCTCATAATTGAGCTTTCAGTGTGTTTTGTTGGTGTGCCGAGGATTTTTGGCCAAATGCCACATCTTTCTTGGCAGTATCACCGACCAGACAAAGCACATGTTGGGCCATGAGTACCCATACATATTTTTCCTTTTGTGGCCATTCTGAGATTGTTTTTCTCCTGAATGAACAATGAGGATGTTGTGTGACTGCCTGTTGGTTTTTGTCAGTGTAGCAGAAGGATGAATACTCCTGAACCAAGCTACGCCTGAGAAGCCCATGTGATGGATCTGGCCTTGCCAGTAGGCTCTAGCCCTCCCAGCTAGTCTCTTGTGAGGTACCAGGTGGCTGTGCCAGCATGCTGTTTGCATGCACTGGGTTATGCCTGCAGCAAAGAGGGGATACTGGGCATAGGGGGAACGTGGTTAGCCTGTGAGATGTAGCAGGGAAAATCACTCTGATGGTCTGAGAGGCTCTGTCTATGCCAACCTCTGCTATCTGACAGTGTTTTCACCTTACTTTTGTGCAGACCTGTGCAAAAGGGGAAGTTGCCCATCACTCTTATTTTAAAGGAATGCATGCCTGGGACATTGAAATGAATAGTAAATTGTGAGACTAGTTCTTGCGCTGCTGTTGTGAAGCTGAGCAAGGATATTGGCCATGGTAAATCCAACCTCTGTGCCATGGGTTGGGCAACGTGAATTACCAGGGGCATGAATTACCTTTTACAAACTTCTTCCTCTCTGGTTAATATGAGGCAGCTTATGGGGAATTCTTGTTTCCCCTGATAAAATGGGAGGTATCAGTGTTCTGCAACAGCACCAGACGCATCCAGTGAAAATTATGGAACAAGCCTGCTGATCTGAAAGCTGTAAAGGGGAGCTGAAAGCAGTGCATGGGACAAAGAAATTTCCCTTCAGGAGTAGCAAGGATAACAGGGAGTGTTTCCAGGATTTTCTCTAGAGCACTCAGATGAGTTCCCAAAACTTTTCCCAGCCTGCTGTAAACTTAGTTTCTGTTGCAAAATCTCCCTCAAGCTAAAATTAGTTGTTAAAGCTAGGTGAATATTTGCTTTTGCTCTTTGAGGCTGTGCTGGGGCTGCAGGAGATGGCAATACTTGTCCCAGGCTCTTGGAGAAGAAGATAGGCATTCTTGTGAGCTGGCAGGGAGGCAGCTCAAACTAGCACCTGAAAAAGGAGTCCAGTTGCTGGAAGCAGGGGCACTCAGGAGTGCCAGCATACCCCTCTGGCTACACACTGCTGCTGATCTTTGTATTTCAGATCTTAGAGGAAAATAGCAGATTTCATTCAACACCCTAATCCTAAAAGGCTTTGTAAGAGAAATACCTGATTCTGAGTGGGGTGTCCCAGCACTGTGAGCAAAAGTACCTTAGGGCTAGGGGAACAGGCTGTTCCTTCTACAAACCGGAGGAGGGGAGATGGGAGAGAAGCTGGGGAGAGTTTGAGAGGTTGAACAGTAACTGTGACATGGCTGGCCTAGGAATACAAGGCACAACTCAGGGTTTCTTACCCTGTTCAATCCTGGGTGGCAGGTGGGTAATTAGCACTATGATCCTGGGCACTCTGGGTAGGCTATTCCCAAAGGAAAGTATGGTCCTATCTCAGAAATTACCATTTCCAGAGTCTGGCCAGTTTCTGCACAGGCCACCAGAGGCCAGTGTTAGTTGTCCCATCTCTGAGTATCTGTCTGTCACCTTTATTTTGTGTTTCTATAATGCCTAGGATGCAGGGGTCCTGGTTTGCAAAGGCACATCAATATGAAATAAATAAGATGTAGAGTAATCCAGTTATAGTCCTTTGTTCTCTGAGAGACCTCAATATGATCTCTCAAGGCTGTAAGCAGACTACCAGAGCACCAATTGCCAAAAAAAGCCCTTTAAACTGTGTATAAATTCAGAGCTCAGGAATATGAGGTGGAAATAACAGTGGGTTTCTCTGAGATATATTGTGTATCTGCCTAATGCATGCTTTTCTTCGTGAGCAGTGATCTTTCTCCCTTGATCCTCAGTATTCCCTGCTCTATGTGATAAGAGGTATTAAAAATAAGTGGCCATGATATAGCCTTTTTCCATTTTATGAAGGCTAATTGCTTCCTGATAACTTGATTCCAAGTGAACTAAATAAAAGCTTCTAGATTTCGAAGGCTTAGATATGAAAGCAGAAAGGATCACTTTCAACTATTTTGCATCATCTTGACCTAAAATACAGTTGAATTTAATAACTTTTTTCACCAAGTCCAGTGAATGATGACTGCATCACAGCACCTCTTTTAGGGAGAAAGTTCAGTCTTGCAGTCTTGATTAAAAAACTTTTGTTGAAGGATAATTTTTACCTCTCTTGAATAATGTCTGACTGTATTATTGCTGTTTTTGAAATATAGGAAAACTTCACCTGTTCCCAGAAATGTTCAGGAACATGTTATTTGTATTTTTCCTTCTGAACCACTGAAGAGTCTTTCTGGTCTTTCTAATATTTATGCTTGGGTTAGTTTGCAAGGCTGGTGAAAGCAATTTATGATCATCTCCAGTTATAAAAGGTGAATCAAGGCAACAACACAATATTAGAGCTCTATTTAGTACATGTAACGAAGCTGCACTCAAGATCTAATAAAACTGAATGATCCAACATGGGGTCTTCTGTCATAGCTCTCTGTCTGTGGCTTTGAGGCTGTTTTCGTGGGATGGGCTCTGCAGTGTGGCTCTTGTCCTGGCCTGTGTGCCCCAGCCCCTTCCCATAGGTACATGTGGCCCTTTGCCCAGCATCTGTCTGGGATGCAGCCAGAGCTTGGAGCAGGGAGATACCTGTCCAAGCTGAATGGAGCTGTGGGATTTTCCCTCAGATCTACGTGTGTGTATGTGTTGTTTCACTGCTTGGCCTTTCCTGGGGCAGGCCCTGTGTACCAGCCCTGTAAACCTAATCCTGCCCCACTGTCCCAGCTGAGCCTTGCATTAATCAGAAAGGAAGGAAGCAAAGCATGGCCTTCAAAACTTATGCATACAAAAAGAGAGAAGAAAGTTTGATAAAAGAGCAGAAACTTCCAGAAAATTGACATTCATTTTAGAGTAGTTCATTGCTTATATTCATTACATTAAAGATATTGATGTCATCACTAAGATCACCTTCAGTCCATGCATCATACTTTCTTAGGATATTGACAGGGAAACCTAATTGAGCAAGCATTAGAGGAAGGCATTTAGAGTGGAAGAAAGAGGAACTCTGTTGTACGTGGCATGATTCACAAGGACTCCTCACCAATCATTAATTTGTGGTGTGTCTGCAACAGTATATCCATAATTAACTATGAAAGGGATGCATTATTGCCAAAGGGATGTTACTCACAGACAAGATAAGAACCCAAAATAATTATTGTTTCAGTACTGCTTGCTTTATTTTAACATTTAGATGCCACCCCAAGAGAAGTAAGTCTTGAAGCTATCTTGATAAATCCCATCGTAAATGGTGCTATTGCACTCACCTGATATATAACTACTTGAATTCTCAGCTTCAGGGATAAACCCACTGTTTTTCACACTTGATCTGTAACAGGTTAAAAGGTTTTGTGTGAAGTGTTTCTGTAAAACTTGCTCAAATTAGTAGGTTGAAAATGAACATACTAGGACTCATAATGAATTTTAATCAGCATTTTGTATCTTTGTTCTAAAGAATTTGAAGGTCTTCTCATAGTGCTTCCTCGAGGTTCAGTTGCACAGATTTTTTTGTGATGAAATTTGAGCAGATGGTGATGGATTGCCAAAGGTTCCCTGTCCTACACCTTCCACCTCTCTTGTTGTCATATGTAATTGCGATTGCAAACAGGCCATCTTTACTTAGCCAAATGAGTGCCTATATTTGGGTAGACAAATGTTTCAATGCTAGATTGGGGTGTGATTTTCTTTTCTTTCCCTCCTAAATGTATTGGGGAAAATGTTGACAGTACATCATACTTAGTTTAATCAAAAAAATACTCCAAAACCAACAAAACCAAAAACCAAATTACAGCTCTTAAAAGAATCCCAATGAAATAACAAAGACAAATCCTCAAAACTCTTAATACCAGAAAACCCCCAACCCCTTCAAAAAACAGACTATTGTGTGCAGTTAATGAGCACAAGTTGCTTGAGAGGTTTTGCTTTTGAACTCTATCTAAAGATAGCCATAAATGAAGTAGAACTAAAACCTGTTTCGACATGTTTGGCAAGGAATAGGTCAACTCAGTTGTGAAAATGCAATTAATTTCTTATTAGTTTCTTCAGAAATAGGACACTTTTATTAACTGTTCTTCCATTCCTTTGTCTTCATCTAGGTAAGTTCTTTTATTTTGCCATGCATTTTAATGACTGTCTGCTGTGAGGTTTTCTGTGTGAGTGCCATTTGGAGACAGAGAGGAATATTGTACTGTTTACTGTTATACCACAACAACGCTTCAGATGGCAGTGCACAGTGCACAAATTCTCTGGGGTCAGGGGCAAAGAAAACCTAAACTGAAGCTTTCTGGTCATGCTGATACCTTTTGGGGAAAGGTGGGGGCATAACTCCAAGATTCCCCATTCTTAACAGCAAGACTGGACCCTTCTTGGGCAGAAATGAGAGGCAGAAAGCCCCCATAAATTCCTTTTTTCAGCATGGTGCACCAACCTGGAGGTTTCCTCTGACTGACAGGTTGCTCTCTTCCAACTGCCATCAAATGTCTATTACACTCAAGACGCCTTAGCTCATTTTCTGTAGCCTGCCTGCTCAAGAGAGCGTGCTTGCATTAGTCTGAGCTGTCCAGGAGCCTGACAAGCCTCTTTCCTTGCAGCTTAGTGAAGGAAGGGGGTACATTAGCATACAGTTGCTCTTTGTGCATGGAAAAACATAATAATCCTTTTTCAGACCCAGCACTGTGCAAACATTGAGACCTAGGGGTTTATTCTGTCATTTATTTGCCTGAATAATTGCTATTGCTAATAATGGAAAAAAACATACTAGGTGACCAGGTTACCACGCTGATCATAGAAGATTTGTGCAAACCATTCCTATGGCTCATTTAGTTTGCAAAATTTCACACTCTGTGAGTCTTCTCACACTCAGTAGGAACTGGCATGGCTATGCAAAACCATATTAGAGGCAAACAGTAATGATGCAGGCACATGAATTGGGCATATCTCCTTGAGACAGGGGCCCAGTCTTTCAGGAAACAGGAATTGATGTCAGTATAGACATTTGAAATTATGCCAGTAGAATTTCGCTTATTTTTCTGCTTCTTTTGGACTCCAATACAGTTATTTTTAAGGCTGTGTTATATAAGTATTTACCAATGCAGGCTAAATTGTCTATTTAAGACAAACTGACCTTGAAGTATATATTGACAAGAATATGCTTTGAAGCTTCTTTCCACAAAGATATTTTCCCTAATAGTTTTTATTTTGGTAACAAATCCAGACTGATGAAGGATTTTGGAGCTGTCCAGCTGATGAAAGCATTCTCTTTGTCTTGTTCTTTTTTTTAGGTTGGGACAGAAATGCTTTCTTGTAAAAGCAAATGTACACACATTCTCTGGATTATTTGATAGTGCATCTGCTCTTTTCAGTTCCTGTAAATATTTATACAAATCTTCATGCTTTCCTATTCACTGTAAGATTTTATTGGTTTCTAATCCTGATTGAATCTCTTTCACCCTTCCAGGTCTTCCAATTCAGCACACAAAAACATAAATGCGGAAGGCAAACACTGCACATTTCAGATAGATTTTTGTTTTGTTTTGACTCAAGCAAAAGAAAATCATTGTCTAATGTTTACTAGTTTTAAATAGAAACCGCTTGGAGGTATTTGAATCTAAAGGTCCAGTTAAATCTTTTCCTTTTATTTCTGTGTTATATTAATCATAGGCTGTGACAGAAGTGTGCTGGCGGCAGATCAACTACCTTTCAGTAGATGAGAATTGTTCATTGTAGTATTCAAGCTCTTCCACAATGAACTGTCATTGGAGTATTTTGATGGCAGAGTGCGAGTCAGGTTACAGAAATGAGCACGGTGGAATGGATCATGCTTTGTCCCTTGCAGTTAGGGTGCTGTGCTGGTTTGAGCTGAAGTAGAGTTAACTTTCTTCACAGAGGCTAGTATGAGGCTATGTTTGGGTTTTGTGCAGAACACAGAGTTGATAATGCAGAGATGTTTTTGCTATTGTTGAGCAGAGCTTACACAGAGTCAAGGCCTTTGCTGCTTTCTGTACTGCCACACTGGCAAGGCAGTTGGGGATGCATGGGAGACTGGGAGGAGACACAGCTGGGACAGGTGACCCAAACTGACCAAAGGGATATTCCACACCATATGACATCATGCTCAGTATATAAGGTGGGAGGAAGAAGGAGGAAGGGGGGACATCTGGAGTGATGGCGTTTGTCTTCCCAAGGAACCGTTACGCGTGATGGGCCCTGCTCTCCTGGAGGGAGCTGAACACCTCCTGTCTTTGGGAAGCAGTGAATTAATTCCTTGTTTTGCTTTGCTTGTGTGTGCAGCTTTTGCTTCCTCTATTAAACTGTCTTTATCTCAACCCATGAGTTTTTGTAGCTTTTACCCTTCTGATTCGCTCCCCCATCCCGTTGGTGGGGGAGTGAGTGAGAGGCTGTGTGGTTCTTGGCTGCTGGCTGGGGTTAAACCATGACAGGTGCCTTGTTCTCGTCATTGTAAAACATACGAAGTAACCAAGTGATTTGAGCAGGCATTTACTTCTTAATAATATCTTCCCCAAAGATTCCCTTCATATCTGTTCCAGCTCCATTAAGTCTTACGAATACTGTTCATAAAATCTGAGATCTTATCTCTTTCCCAGGATGGAGCGGAGAATGAGAGATGCAAGCACCATAACCTTATGAAATTCTCTTAAAAAATAAATTTTTTTAAACAAAAGGAAATCTTCAGGATTTACATATGAGTGAGCTATATGAAATTACATTCAAACGAGTTCAAAATAAGTTGGAATGAGTCAGTGATCTACTACAATGCAACAGTTCACACTATTATGTGGGTTTTATCAAGCACACTTCATTTTAAAAGTATTAATAGATAGTGTAGCTTCTAAATAAAGATTCATGTAATTTTCTTATTCATATTACAGTGCATGTGAATTAAATACTGTCAATGCATCTGGTGCCCCAAGGCAGACAGAATACAGAGGTTTTCCTCTGTTCTTGCTGAGGCACTAAGTAGGTAGATAAAGTCTGTGTCAGGAATAAGTATCAACTTCAGTAAAATTATGTGATCAAGTGGGTGAGAAACTGAAGCTGAAGACAAGCAACTTGGTCGCCTGCCAGATAAGGACTGTAACTCAGACAGGGAAACAGAAACAGTGACTTAACTGCACACTGTCTTTTTTGCTACCTGTAAAATGACTGCCAGCATCAGTAGAGCAGTTGCATGATGATCTGTGACAGTGAACAATGAGTGGATGTGAATATGTGCCTTGATTTGATAATGAAAACTTATTAAATAAGATTCTTCTTAAGTTCAAGTGTAGATCCAGGAAAAGAGGGATAAAAAGGGAAAAGAAAAATGTACTACCAGCAATTAAAGAAGGTCAGGACCCTACCTAGATCAAAGTGATATTTTCTTCTGACTGACTGGGATTTTGAGCTATTTTTTGATGAGTTCTCGGCACTTGCACCCGAATCAAAGAGCAGCAACAGCTCAAGTTCTTGTTACTGCTCCAGAATAGACTGAGCAGATGTGAGTTGCCTCCTTGGATCTGCAAAATAACCCTCTGTTTGTACCACCCTTGTTTCTGTATCATCATGTGTGGCATTGCAAAGCCACATGTGGTCTGTTGAGTGTGGAGGACTTGGACATATGCCCACAGTGAGCTGCTGGTGGGAATGGACATCTGTATTTTTAATTCTTCTTCTCTCATAGCAGAAATCTGTGCTGTGTCTCTATTAGCTATGTCCTGTCTGTTCCTGCTAAATATCTCAGTGGTTTTACATTTAAAAACACTTCAAATGCATCCTACACCTTCTGTTGTACTTCAAGGCCACCGTGTTCTATCCTGATACACAGCTGCTGTGAGTGAGAAAATGTGGTGCATTAGGTGAGCTAAGGTAACTCAGTGCATATTCTGACCTCACAAATCCATTTATAGTAAGGTTAGTCTGCAACCAAAAGCAGGAGTGAGAAAATTTGAACTATTTCACCTTTACTGCAAGCTTAAAAACATACATGTAGACTTGTTGATGCTCAGCTGGTGCTTTGTAACTTTGCTGTGTGTGAGGGCTATGTCAGGCCTCCCAAATCACATGAGGGCACTACTGGAGAGCTGGAGCTCTGTTGGGATTAAGATGGAAATCCCACTTTGTCAATAGCTAGTAGCCCACAAGTACAGCAGAGAGGTCTTGATTTCTACTTGAGAAGAGCATGTGCCCATTTTGCTTGGTAGTTAAGAGAAGGGAAGAACACACATTTAGATCTAATTTGGAATGTGTTACTGTTATTGGAGTAAAGCTTCATTGGGTAGCACTTTCCCTTCTTGGCAGTAAAAAAATACTTCCAGATTCTTGGGTTGGTTTGGTTGGTATTTTTTTTTCCCCTTCTTGGCATAGCTGTTGCAGCATGTGGGAAATGGAAAAGTGAATCCTTTCTCTGCTATTACCAGTTTTAACTGAGTACTCCAGAGTGTTTGTACCTTAAAAATTGAAGAAAATCTTATATTGAATGATTATATAACATTAATCGCATTTCTATACATGCCTAATTACCTTATACTTTATTCATATAATTATCCAGAAAAAGAGCAAACACAAAATTTCTCAATTCTCAATGTCTATCTCCTGAATTCTCTATGTCATAGTTAATATTTGCTCAATAGTTTTTTGCTTTATTTTACTTTCTAGAAATAATTTAAGTTCCTCAATCTGTATTTTCAGAAATACTGGTGTCACTTTTAATTTTCTTGTTTTGAATAATTTTATTTTAGCAGACATACATATGCTATCACTGTGGCTAGCAGGACTGCATGGCTTACCCATTGCTCATATTATCAGAAGCCTTGTAAAAGGAAGATACTTGACATGATTCTGACTTGGTCAATTTTTATTTTGGAGTAATGTTTGAAACAGCAGCAAAAAAAATGTGATTGAGCAGGCACCTGCCTGAGGAATGCTGTTTGTCCTATTACACTTTTAGGATCTATTATTTGCATTACTCTTATGGAGACAGGGAGCCAGTTGTGACACGATATGACAAAGTGCCACTGAATTCAAAAGCATATGACAACATAAACAAGTGGAGGACTGATCTGCTGTTTTCCAGTTGTGCTACAGCTAACAAGCTGTCCTAGAGCTTTCCCTAGGGAGGCCTGTCCTTTTTGTGAGATGCAATTGATTTAATCCTTGAATGCACCTCTATTTTCTAACAAACATCATAGGTCACGTACATTTCCAGTGTGTGTGTACATATATA
>NW_008677482.1:0-49102 GCF_000695815.1 Acanthisitta chloris | reverse complement strand
CGCCGGGGGACGCGCCCGCTGACAGGCGGTGCCAGCCGAGGGATGGGAAGGTGGATGCTTTGCTGAGCTGTTCCAAGAGGGACTCCTGCCCTGCGGCGGGTTTGCAACGGCTTTCCTTCCCGTGCCGTGGGAAGTTGTGTGAGAGAGGTGGCTGTGGGTGTATGGGAAAAGGCCAACCCACTTTCCTGCTGTCCGCTTCCAAAACTGACTCGGTTTTCTAGTGCTTTAGAGCGAGGCATTGCCAGTCCTGAGTTTTGTCCCCCATCTTGCTTTATTTGCTACCTTTGGGAAAGTTTCAGAAGTCCACAGGGGGAATACCAGCCGCCTGACCCCTTCTCCTATGCTTAGTTCAGGGTATGTTGGTGTTTTTGAGGTGTTGATCTTGAGACTACCTTGAGCTCCGTTTCTCAGTTATGCTGAGATCTAGAGTTCCATCAGGAGCCACTTGCTTTATTGCTGAAAATCATGCTGATGCTGTCTTTTGCTGAGTACCCAAGTGAGCAGTGCAAATGATAGTCCAGCAGAAACTTGGGCTTCCTGTAGGCAGTGGGGAGCTTAACATCCCTGAAAACCACCTTCCCGTGCAAATCAAAATAAAGGTAAACAAGACCACTATGTCTCAAAGGGTGTCTATCTACATCCCAAGTTGTTCATCCTAAGCTGTAAGCCTCTCCATGAGACATACAGATTTCTTGTGCACAGGCTGCTTTACTGAATGGCAGTGTTGAAGCTTGTAATGATATATAAAGAAGCAAGGTAGTGGTCCTGAATAAAAGCATTACTTAGGTGGCAAAAGCACAGTGGCATGAATTGGGCATGCGTGCCTGGTAGTGGGTAAGTAAGTAACTGAAATGGACTGCCATGCACCAGATGGTTCATATGCCAGCAGCAACCCCGATTTCAGTCTGCTCACTAATGTCATTTTCCTTTATTTACTTGAGGTCCTTCTCAGTCTGTTTGCTAGATCTTTTCAGGTCTGTAATAATTCCTGTCATATCTGCAGTGCCCTCCATCTGAGAATCTCTAAAAGCTTTGTAAATATTAATGAAGGAAAGCTCTGCTAAAGCTTTGGGAAGCAGTGCCTTTCCCTTCTCCTGAGATGGGATTTTTTTCTTTAACTCCTTCTTCCCATTTCCTTCCCCCAGGATGCATCCTGCTGTGGTGTTTCAGAACAGGCTTTCTTGTCTGTATGTTCTGCATTCCTCCCATTTTGTTTTTTTCTCCCTCAACTTTCTGCCTTTTCACAATTCTGCTACCCTCACACTAGCACAGCAATATGACTGTTTCAGCGCAAGTTGCAACGTGGCTGTGACTACTTTGTGTGAGGGTAGTGCATGCACTTTTCAGGCCTTTTATTATCCATAGTTTTCTGTTGGAACTATGTTTCTTTGTGTGACTGCTTAAAAGCATGCTGTTATCTTAATGCATCTTCTGCTGTATTGGAGCCCTGGGTGTGAGCTGTGTTCTGTTCTTGAACTGTGACTTTTGGCAGGAAACATGTGGCATTACAGCTTCTGTTTGGAAAGCTGAGAGGTTACTTGTCCCTCATGGCTCTGATGTCCACAGTGTACAGATCCTACTTTAATCAAAAGTAAAGTTGCCATTGAATCTTCTAAATTATTAGTTTTGTAGAAAAATGACAATTTGCTGAACTCAAAAATGTCTTGGACTCAGGAAGCAGAGATAATTGGGGTTTTTTCAAAGTTTTTCTGCTTGTTTGTTTTCATCAGAAAAATGTTTTCCTGGTTTGCTGCTTGAAATCTCAAGAGCATAACCTGCTGTACATCAGCTCTGGAAATTTGGAATGAAGGAAAGCCCTGAAAACCTGGTTTAAGCTGAGGTTGTCTGGCCTTCCTGTCTCTGCAGTAGTTGGCTGGGAGCTTGACTAGGATAGGCTTCCTGGCTTTCAGAATTTTTTATCGAGTGCAGCAAGGCTTTTGAATGGTTGGGCCAAGTGGCTTCTTGTGCAAACTTGCAAGTGGCTGGCTCTGGGATGCTGCTGGCAGGGATTGGAGAGGTCCCTGGGGCACAAGGGAGCCCTGGATTCTGGAGCACAGGAGTTCCTGGCCGGAGCCAACATCCGCTGCCCCACCAGCTCCACCACGGCTATTGTTCTATGGAAACTGCCTGTTTGTCAGCTTCAGCCATCAGCCCAGAGACTTTCTTTTGTTTCAGAAACGCGCTGTGTGGCTAAGGTGAAAATATTTTTAACTTAGACTTTGTGAGGAATCTTTGAAAAATTCATTCATTTTATCTAACAAGTCTTCCTCAAATTTGATTATTTTAATCCTGTCTTTGCATGGAGTGCTGGGGTTTAGTTATGACAACAAATGTCCACTGGTTTACTTAAGGAAAATATCCACATTTTATTATTGGGATAGCTGACAGCGATGGACTTGCAAATATGAACTAGGAATTTGGAGGATTTTACAGTTCCTTGCCAGTTATATATAATACCTACGTGAGTGTCCCAAAAGAGATTATGTGGGCTGGGAGGTCCTTTGGGCTGCATAGTGCCAGTGCTTCCAGATTGATGAAAGGATTGGTGTGTTATGGGGAAAGTGAGTTTGCACTCCTTAATATGAGCCCATCTAGATGGGAGCACTGCCAAGGTAAGTCTATTTTTAGACCTAACAGTTTTGACAATGTTCCTTTAAGTGGTTTTTTTCCCTCTAGTAAGAATGAAAGAACTAGGTCAGAGCCAGTAGAAAAAGGCTTTTGATCTCTGCAACAGTGTTCTCAAAATTTTTTTTTTCTTTTGCTCTTGTGCAGCAGAGGTAAAGGGGAAGAGAGAGAAAGGGTGATTTCTTCCCCCCTCCCCTCCCAGTGTTTATTGCACAGGGAAGTGAGAGACTGACAGCACTCACCAGATGATGCATGCATGCAGGTGATCCCACACAGTTCTGCTCGATCCCCTGCAGCTCTGACCTGTGGTGTCTTTGAGATTCCTGAGCAAAAAAAAGTGCTAATTGTATCATGGATTTCTTTCATAATAAGTGTTTAATGAAGTTTGGTCTAGCACCTTTCCTGCTGTGTATAGGCTTTGGAAAGTGCATGCATACATTAATTGCAGGTCTCCTCCTGGAAGTTTATGTAAACTTCCACACTCCTGTGACTTTTCCGTGGTGGGCTCATGCTATTGAGATCCTGCATCTTCCTATGGGAGAATATTTTTTACTAAGCAGTGGAGCCTTGCTGATACCAAATGACAGTGACTCTAGCCTTACCCTTTGGTGATCCTCAAGGGGACCAGAGACTCAAAGGAGATTAGGGCATTCTGAGAGGTGACATCAAGGTTAACTGCTGCAAGACTGAAGTTATTCGCAGCTTGTAATCATCTTCTATCAAAGTTCTGAATTTCAGCAATGTGTACCTGGGTGGAAAGCCTTCAGTGGCTAGCCAACTCCATGGATATTGAATGCTGCTATGTGTTTCCTCAGAGACTGAGGAACTGAGCTCACAGTTGTGCTATTCCAACTCTGCCAAGAATGTTAAAGCGAGTTCAGGATCTCCTGAAGAACAGTTTTGCAGCAGCTTTCAGTGTAGGGACCTATCATGCTCTTCCAAGGTGTGCCCAAAAGTACAACTCTTTTGACAGGTATTCGGTTATTCAACTTTGTCTTGTTCCTACACCCACTTCAAGCTCAGACTAGATGTCTCCATATCTAAGTCTCCAGGGAAGTTTCCAATGAAAACAGTGTCTCTGCACACTTACTTGCCTATGAAGCAAAGAAGTAACAAACCCTGTGATTCAAAGATACCATGTGCTTCCATCAGTGTTTTTGTTTTCTTCAACAATTTCCAACCACTTTTTAGCCTGAGATACTCAGACACGTGGCTTAGAAAGACCTGCCAGTTGGAAGCAGAACTGAGACACATCTACCTCTCCAGTTGAGATGGTCACAGCGAGTCATAGCAGAGGAGATGGGTAAGACCAGTGGTGCAGGTGTGCACAGAACAGCAAGGCTTAAGATCCCAACACCAGCCTTTGCTCTTGTGTTCTTATGCTATTTCATGACCTTTTATTGCAAAAATGCTTCAACAATAATGGCATTCCAGACTGGAACATAGGCCTTCTCCTATCCCCATTCATGTGGCAGCATACTTGTCGGGCTATAACATCTACACCCTTCTTTCTTGATCAGCAACAGCACAACCTCTTTCCCACCCCTGCAGTGTGCATACAGCCTGGTGCCAGTGTGTGATTCTCTGCTTTGAACCACTGCTTAGAGCTTCCCAATCTCTTGCTACACCATACTTCTCAGGCACTGTATGGGGAGACTGTGAGCTGAAGCTTAGAAGGTTCATTCCATGGTGGGAATTGGAGAGCCCAAAATGAAGCTGTGGCAACAAAGAATGTCACTGCAGTGGAGTCTGTTTGGGTGTGTTCAGGCTGAGTGGAGTGTGGATATGGTTGCAGTTATGTGATCATTTTCCACTCCCTGCTTTTAGAAATTAACCCGTATTAGGCAGGAATCAAGGTACAGTACAGACTTGATGTGTCACTTTGTTTCCCTTGGATGAAATTTGGTTCTAAGATAAGAGTGTTCCTGGAAACTCAGAAGTGCTTTCAGATCAACCAGTTTAAACACAGTCCCTTCAGTGTTTGGCCTTACCTTGTAAAATACCTGGAAGACTTAGAAGCTTAAGGAGGACATTCATTAATATAAATTTACTATTTCAGTACAACTGAATCCCATTGCAAGGATAAAACTTGACAGGTGGTGGTAATATGTAGGCAAAGGGAAGGAATGATGCTTTGAAAGTTCGTGTGGTTTCTCCACCAAGAAGGGAATGCAAGTGGGCTAATGACAAGAGTTACACATTGGATGTGTTTGCTGACATGCTATTGGAAAGTCCTGGCAAAACCTGTAGTGGAATTTTGAGATCTCATGTTTACTGCTTAAATGGAGATTATAAACGAACTCTTTTTGTTTCTCCTCTTTGGAGAGGTTTTGGGTTGGTTTTTTTTTGTTTTTCTGTGATACCCAAGCATGGTGGGCAACATCCAAGGAAGTTGTGTGGTTTTGTTCCTCTCATTTACAGCTCAGTGTATGAGGCCAGGACAAGCTGCTTGGAGCCAGTTTCTAGTGCTTGCCAGTATTGCTGTGTCATGAGGGGCATGGCAGGAAAGCAGCAGTGACAAGCCCAGAGCGAGGCACTGTAGCTGGGTGGTGTCAGAGTTGCAGATTGGTGCTGGTTGTTGAGCTCATAACCCTGGAGAGGTTTCTGTCCAAAACATCCTCTGTGCAGGTTTGCTAGTGCATGCAGACCTAGGTATTTGGGGAACACTGTAAGCTTCTGTTTTGCACATTGGACTCTGAATGTGGTGCAGCTAGTTTGCAGGGGTAGAAGAGCTGTTAGAGGTCTACTTCTGAGTACACAGAATATTTAGTTTCTGTGTCTGTTTGGGATATTTTCTCTGGTCCTGGAGCCAACTTTCTCTGCTGTCCTAGTAGAGGCAGCTTTACCCTCTTGTGCCCTGTTTCTTCTCTCCAGTGTCTCGGGTTTTGTCCAGGCTATGTGATCTCTGATGCAAGGACTCCCCTTTCTGTGAACAGAGATACTCAAGAGTTTGGGACTGACCAATCCTAATGTGGGTTATTTATGTGGAAGCTGTTGCCTTTGAATGGATACAGGTATTTGCAGATTAAAAATTGAACAACTCAGCCCTCAAAACATGTGGAGAATGTGGAGGGAGTAGTTTTGGAAGGTGCCAAAGGCAAAGGTGGAGAAAAAAAAGGGCTAGAAAATGGTGCAATTTTGAAGTCTTCTGAAACAGGCTGATTGGTGCTGGGCAAAATAGCAAATAAGATTTCAGGACCTATGAAGGAGGTATGAGAAGAGTTAAGAACAAGGCAAGGAAGATATTTGTTTCTATATCCTTGCATATTGCTCTTGTATTTTGAATGCTCCTTGCAGTTTTTGCTTGCCATACCCCCCAAAAAAGGGAGAGGACTGGAAAAAATACAGAAAATGACAGTTGGCTGGTCAGAGACATGGTGTGTTCTCTGAAGGCAGATTGCAAAGATGTTGATTCTTCAGCTTGGAAAAGAGATGACCATGAAGTGAATCCTTAGGCCTTGATGAATAGTTTGGAGAAGGTGGAAAAGGGAACTAGGTCACAAGGCAGAACAATGAAGCTGTAAGGTTTTGTGCTTTAAATTAAAAAGGGAAATAGTTTTTCATATAACACAGTTCCACAGGTGGAGTTCAACCTTGGGTCATTCCTGACCTGCCAAGGCAGGATCAATTCATGTATGCCCTGCTCTCACACCGTTTTCTTAAGCAGTGGCAAAAAGGGCTAGACATTTATCTGACTCAGTCCGATCACTTTTATGACAAAGTCTGTCTCATCTGGTGTGTGTTCAGAACAATTCTACTTACCACAAGAGATTGATTTGCATTGAGAAACTGAGAGGAAAATTCAGCCTGGATGATCCAGAAAGAGAGAGGAGATGGGGAATTAGGCACTGAGCTGTAAAAATGTTAACAGACAGGGTCGTGATGCATAAGATATGTAGCTCTCTTTTTCCAGTATATAGGAACTGATACTGCTCTGTAGGAGGAACTGTCTGCTATGGTCAGGTCAATGGGACTTGAGGAAGAAGGGGCCCTGCATTATAGGCTGGAGCTGTAGAAATGCCATCCTGGAAAATACCAATTCCCCACAGCAGGTAGGGTTGAAAACTCTTGTACAGGCCTGCACAAATGAGGTGAAATATGGTCCGAGAGACACCTTCAGGAGAGCCTGAAGCAGATCAGATCTACAGAACTCATGCTTAATGGCTTCTGCCTTGGGTAGGTTATGTGTTCCCTCACCTTTGCATAGGATCCTCGTTCTCTCTGCAGAAGTCTCTTGTGGCAAAAGGACTGCAAAGAGAATGAGGGAGTTGCTGTCAGTAGCTGCATGTTCTCTGTGCAGCATGAGCTAAACTTGGTACTAAAGAGCAGGTTAATTACTTGGAACAACAAGAATTCACCCTAGTACATGCTGTTCCTGGATAAAGCAAGCAGGTGGGCAGGGGGACTGAACTTGGGCCTTAGTGAACTCTGCATTCAAATACAGGATCTAATATGGTTGCAGGCAGTATGTTGAACTTTGCTAGCTCACGTTTTTTAGCTGAATGTAGAAGTCGTTACTTCCCTCCATTCCCCCACTCTCTGCCCTGTCTTTGTGGCTTTTTTCTTAAATTTTGTCTTCTTCCCCCAGAAGGGATTTTGGTTGAGTTGATTTGCTTCTCTGCAAATAACCTAATAAAAGAAAGAAAGAGAATTTTAATAATGCTGTTTCATAAACATAGAGAGAATTGTAATGCATGTCAATAGAAGCTTTCTCCTGGATTGTCCTCTGCATGCTCTCGGCTAGCGGTTTGTTGCTACACAAATCATCTTGGGTACTAGAGTGAGTAGGATACAGTGGTATGAGTAAGCAGTAGGAGGTGAAGAATTTTACTGGGGGAAGGAAAGAAGGCGTTTCTAGGCTCTTCAGTTAAATGTGCAAGGGAAGGGGTAGTGCATGTCAATAGAAGCTTTCTCCTGGATTGTCCTCTGCATGCTCTCGGCTAGCGGTTTGTTGCTACACAAATCATCTTGGGTACTAGAGTGAGTAGGATACAGTGGTATGAGTAAGCAGTAGGAGGTGAAGAATTTTACTGGGGGAAGGAAAGAAGGCGTTTCTAGGCTCTTCAGTTAAATGTGCAAGGGAAGGGGTAGCCCTCGACACTCTTCAGTTAAATGTGCAAGGGAAGGGCTACCCCTCGACAATGATAAAGGAGATTGCTTTTAGGCATTTGAGAGAAAACCAGGATTGAAAACAGAAGTCAGCTGCCAGATTGCAAACTAGTTATGTTGGTGAGAATGAATAAAGATATTTTCCTTTGCATTCTGATGACTGTGCATCATTCATGGGGCAAGAAATAAAGCTGAATTGCAGCCATTTCTGTGCCATGTGTTCAGCAGACACCAGCTTTCATGGGAAGGGCAAAGGCAGAGATCTGTGATGCATGTCTGGGACAGTGCACCTCTGGTGCCCTAATGAAGCCTTAACCTATGTGTGTCTGAGCCATTCTTTGTGTGCTCACAGGCTCACTAGTGTTTAGAAGAGGTTTCTGATGTAATGCTGGCTGATTGCAGAGCTGAATAGTAGTGCCATTAGGACTTGAGGCATTCTCAGAAATACAGTTTGTGGTGAAGTGTGACTAGCTAATTTCCTAAGCAGTGATTGCAAGAGAAACTTCTTCCAGGAATAGTGGAACTAATGAAGTCTTGTTGCATATTCAGGTGTGTTATTTCTCTTTTCTATCTCCCCTTGTTCTCTGTGAAATCTTGAGAGCAACAGTTGTACCTAGTCTGGAGTTTGCCTAAGTCAGTTGGTGACTGACAGTTGCAATGTATGGTATATCTCCTGTGAGACACAATTATTTTAAGTCTCTTTGTCTCTATCTACCCATGGATTCTCTTTGTTTTTTTCATACTTACACTTATGGAAATAAATAGCATCCTCTTTGATTGCAAGTCTGTGAATCTCACAATCTTGAAATCCAGAGTTCTTCACTTTTAAAGAGAAGCTCTGTAGATGCTCACTTGAGCCTTCTTATTATCGCAGGATGTAATTAGTTTGTGAAACAAGTTACCAACTATTTTCCACTTTAATCCATTGCTCAAATTATGTTCTCATGTACATGTGATGCATGTTACTTACTGACCCTTATTACTTTGTTCACTAAGATCCATTTTGCTCTAAGCTAATTGCACAGCTCACTTGGTCCCTTTCTGTGCCAGCATTCTCCTCTTCATCTATATGTGTCCAGGATTTGTGGTAGTCTTGACTTATTCACTGAATTGGTTCATTTTTTAATGAACTTCTGTTGCTAGTGTGAATTTAAGAGCTACTTGTACCAACTGTACCTTTATTAAAAGGGGATGAGAAAATACTTCAGAAATAATTTGGCTGTCCAGTCACTGTTCCTGCTTTTTATCATGAAATCCTGTTGCTGTTACAAAGGCCAAACTTGCATTGCTGAGGCCCCAAAGTCTATCTGGCTTAGTGATGACATGCAGTCTGTCTCCTAAAGAGCAGGTGTAACAGAAACTGTCTTTTATGTTTACAGCATTTGCTAACGTCTGTGAGATAAGATACAGTGAGTGGATATTGCCATACATAAAACAAGTAGTTTGCACTACGAAAATTGTCAAAAATGCGCAAGGAAGTTTCTTAGCTGAATAAACTTAAGTATATATATATCCCAGTGAGATGAAGGTCTTAGAAGACAAACTCAACCCATACAAGAAGATTTCTTATTCTGGGCTTAGTGTTTCTGTTCTGTAGAGAACTAAGGAGTCTTATTTCTCTACATTCAAGATTTGCCTGGCCTTCAGCCAAGTTAGGAGTTTAGTTTGATTCCAGATATAAAACTGCTAAGTTACTCATTGTGGTTTCTTCATATGTATTCCTGATGCTGTACAAGACTTGATCCTGTCTTACAGCTAAACTGTGTTTGAGTTGTATGTGGAGTGTAGTAAGTTGTCTCACACTTTTTCTGTGTTTTTCTTTGGCTTTAGTTTTGGGTACCTTTTAATTGTTTCTGACGAGAGCGAACAGCTTGTAGTAATTGGCTTGATACTGTGAGACTACTACTGAGTTATTTTGCTAGAGATGTTCAGGGATAGTTGCATCAGGAGTGCAGTTACTTAAAATTTTCTTGCTGATGATAATTCTAAAGGAGTAAAAGAGGCAAAAGCCCCAGAACATACGGTTACAAACTAAAATGAACACCCCTCCTCTGAACACTTAATTCCCTTCTGTCTCTATCGTCTTCCTGCGCTTGTCTCCCCTTTGCTCTGCCCTCCCTGCCCGTCTTGGCCTTTCTGCATTCATTGGCCGCTCTGCCCTCCCTGCCCGTCTTGGCCTGGCGCAGTATTCACTTCCTTTCTGCTGAGCTGTCTCTTCTCTTGCTCTTCAAGATACTCCCAGCTAGAGGACATGTTCCACTGCTTGAACAAACTCTTGATTGTAAAATTCATATCTTGTAAGAAGCTTATTGTTTGTTGAGCTGATTAATCCAGTAAATGATTAGTAGTCATGATAAAGAGAGGCTAGAAAGACAAGCAGCTCTGTAGGGACCTGCAAGTACAGCAGTGTGTGCCTGTCAGACCTTGCTGCCTGTGTCTGTCTGAGCTTTGTACTCAAAACTATGGGAACAGCTCATCAGTAGCAGCAGTTTACAGTGCACTGCACAGCTCACCACTGCCCTGCCTTCTGGCACAGCCTGTTTGTAATTGCTTAACGCTGATTTTTTGATGCTGTCCAACAGAAGCAGATAGCTAGACAGCAATATTACTTCAGTGAGGTACTTTGGGATTTCAGTCTTAGAGGTTTCTGATAAATTCATGTTATTTCTACTGAAGTAGAAAAGGGCCTGGCTGGTTTTCTGGGCTTCTTTGCTCTGTGTGAATGCTGCTGATTTGGTGGCTGTTAGACAGGCAGGTTTGAGAAAGAGAGTGGGCAGTCTTGAAGCTACTTCTGCAGCAGGTTGCCAGCAGTATTTACTAGGTGGCAACATAAGCAGCAGATTATAATTGTGTGAACTCCTGACTGCGGTTTCAGCTGGTCCAAAGTGATGGACAGGGGGAACCATTCCAATTTACATTAGATGGAGATAGGATTGTGTGGAGAAGTAATTCCTGTAGGCAAAAGCTAGACATTTTTCCAAAACTGAAAGCTTATTGGTGAGGCATATGGACTATCCAAAGGAGTTATAGAAACTGATTACCGTGACAGAACTTTCTGCCAGACACTATAGTCAAAATAATCCTAAATTTTATGGTGCAAATTAGAGTTATCTTTATTAGCTGGTATTAATCTTGGGGCTTAGTATTGTAGAAGTGGTGCTAACTGCTCTGTTAGTACCATCTTTGAAATAACCCCATGTTTTCTAGGGGTATTCAGAGTACTAAAGAAGTACCAGCTTGTGGAAATATAGGAAGGGCTTTGCAGTGCAGATCCTTCTTGCTCATTTGGTCAGTGTGAGGAGCCATCTCAGTCTGGAATGAGACTTTGGTGTTCTTGATGTGAATGTCTCCTCTCTGATCAGCCCAGTTAAAGCTGGTTGTGAATAAAGGCAAGCAAAAAGCCTCAGGGATGCTGTTTGACTACTTGGTATTGAAGTGCAGCATCTGGAAGTGTATACCAGTCTGACTGAAAGTGCTGACTGCAAAATTCGATGTGATTGGAGATTTGATTTGCCTTTGACAGAGAAACGGGCAGAGATGGAACAGGTTCAGTGAGAGTTGCTGTCCACAGGTCTTTTTCCCTGAAAATACTCGTTTAATCTTCATGACCTCCAAGATATTTTGACCCTTTTTATAAGGCCCCTGCTATGTCCAGCCTGAGTTTGTTAGTGTTCAAGCTATATGGATAAACTTCTCTCTGTCCTTTTCAACAGTGTGGCATTTTATGGTGAGAGTAGCAGGTGGATTGTATGGATTTACCTCTCAGCATTGTGCAGCTAAGTCTGTGGAATGAATGCATAAAATGGAGCTTGCATGTTTGCCAGTATTTGACACATGAAAGTTTTCTAAGGATTGTTAGAGCCTGGATGGGTATCTCCTGTGCCTGCTTTTTGTCTCTGAATAGCAAAAGCTAGCACATGACTATGATGCACATAGAACAGGGCACATGAGTAAGAAGATGCTATTTTTACTCAATCACTTTTTAGAATAGAACAATTGTTATTGCATGTAACTCAAGTACTTGCCAAATATGCTTTAATGTAGCCTTAATTGATCTGCTTAAAATTTTAAGCAGCCAGCAGTATTCCCACTGAAACAAGTAGTTATGAAATGTTTGGCATGGTAGGCAGTGGAGTGCACAGAGGTAGCAATTGATCATAGATATATCTGCTAAGGCTTGAGCCTACAGATGGAGAGACAAAGACTTTCCATCTGCCCATGCAAACCTTTGGATATATCAAGGCTGTGTTTTGAAGAGTGCCTTCAGGCTTTTTTCCAGGCAGGAGTCACAGAGTACCCTCTAGGAAAAGGCAAGGCTTGCCCCCAGATGCCAGTAACTTACTGTGGCTCTTGGTGACTTCTGTGTACCATCAGGCGTGCTCAGCCAAGCTGTCTCTTGGCTGCTTGCCATCCGGGAGGCAGGCGTGTGTGGGAGGGAGGTGTGGGGGAAGCAGAGCATTCACGTTGCCCTGCGAGCTCTCCTTTCAAACTGCATGTGCATGCTGTAAGGGATCTGGGTGGGCATGGAGCATGGCTCACATGTATCAGTCAGCTTCTGCAGGGCAACAAATTCTCTTGCTCTGTATACATGGAAAGGACTTGGGTTTGTGTTCTACCATGTGGAAAAAATACACTGTGTATTGCATTCATTTGGTTCCTTCCCTAGTTTTCTAGGACAGACTTGGGGTCATTTTTCCATTTTGGATGCTCCACTTACTATTTTGCTCACAAAGCTTTTGACTCTCATAACTTGGCAGATCTCAGCAGTCTTTTCTTTAAGTTTTGGAAAAGTAGGTATTTTCCAGTAGATTCATCTCTACCATTGAGTTAGGAGTACAAGAGCCCTTAAGTACCTTTGTTTTAAATAATAGTTTGTTTCACAAATGTAATCTGTGGATCTGTGTTATTGTGTCTGCCAGCACCATTCATCATGTGCTTGTTACTGTGCAGAGTTCTACAGAACATCCACCCTCCCTCCTCAAAAGGAAACAAGTTCCCACCACAGTAAGCTTTCAATACAAGCTAAATGACAATTGTTGGGGGAGAATGAAGAGAGACATGGCATTAATCAGCTGTGAGGTGGAATTTTCAGCAGGGGAAGGAGAATATAAGTGGTCTGAAACTGGCTGAAGAGTTGAGACATAGGATGATATATGAATACTAAGATGGTATGGAAGAATACTGGAAGAGGTTCTGTTTCAAAATAGAATGATACTGCTGATGTTAGCGGTGTTAGGCTCATACTATCAGCTGATTTGGAGGGTCTTTGCTCTATTGATGGACTTTTAAGGTCTGGGACTGATAAGGTGGATGTAGTTTGGTAAAATGAAGAGATGCTGAGGCAGTAGGTATATTGTCAAAGCAGCAGTGTGGGAAAATGGTCTGAATACAGAGAGCAGCATGAGCTAGTGGTAGCTAATACCAGGGTAATGAGAAGTAAGAGTCTGGACAATATTTTAGCAAGAAAGTACTTTGTCTCTAGGTAGAATCTTTTCCGGACGAATGCCATTAAGCCCTGAAAGAGATTTAAGAAGTGTCAGCTAAGAGGGTCAGAGCACTTGGGCTGCAGTAAGTGATTTGTGATTATTTTCTGAGAGCTGTTTAGACTCAGTTCTATAGAACGTTAGCCCTGGGTGCTTTCAGCCCCTCAAGTCCCATTAGGTTTGCATAGTTGATCCTGAGTTTAGAGCTGATCTTATCTAGCTAAAATTATATAAGGTGCTGATTTGAGAAAAGAATAAGTTGTTATTGACCCAACATTGACCTCTTTCTCTGCTTTTAGCAAGTCTTGAAGCAATTTTGGTTTGTATTGACGTTTAAAAAGAGGCAAGAGCTCCACCTCTGTCTGCCACAGAGATGGGTCTTTGTATTTCTTTGTGGTAACAGACCCATGCAAACAAATATTCCTCTGTGTAGCTGAGGATTGGAGGCAGCACTAGAAGACAGTAGGGCTGGCTACCTGAAGTGTGCCATGACAAAGAGAGATTAGCTTTGCCAAGTGAATGAGATACTTATCCTCCTTAGGAAATAAATACTCCTAGGAAATAAAATAGTTGTCTTTCCCCCCCAGTATTAGCAACTCTGGAAAAGTCTCCTGAGGCAGCCTGTGTTTCTTTTAACCAGTCCCCTGTTTTCAATTAAAAGGTAATGGGCATGTATGTGATCACTAGCAGCCTCTTCCATTTTTTCTCTTTTGTCTCATGAAGGAGCCTAATAAAAAACATTGCTGAAACAGCACTAACATTCATTACTCTTGAAAGAATGACGGGCTAAGAGTCAAGCAACATCTTGCTAAATGATTTATTTCATTTTTAAGCCATCCAGGTGGTGCTTACAGAATTATAGAATCATTTAATCTGGAAAAGACCTTTGAGATGAAGTCCAACCCTTAACCCAGCACTGGCAAAGTCCTCCACTAAACCGTGTCCCCAAGTGCCACATCTACATGTCCTTTAAATACCTCCAGGGCTGGTGACTGTACTGCTTCCCTGGGCAGCCTGTTCCAGTTCTTGATAACACATTCCACGAAGAATTTTTTGCTAATATCCAAACTAAACCTCCTCTGGCACAACTTGAGGCCATTTCCTCTTGTTCTGTCTTTTATTACTTGGGGGAAGAGACTGACACCCATTTGTTACAACCTCCTTTCAGGTAGTTGTAGAGAGTGCCAGGTCTCTCAGGCTCCTTTTCTCTGGACTAAACAACCCCACCTCCCTCGGCCGCTCCTCATCAGACTTGTGCTCCAGACCCTTCACCAGGTCTGTTGCCCTTCTCTGGACATGTGCCAGCCCCTCAGTGACCTTCTTGTAGTGAGGAACTCAAAACTGAACCCAGCACTCCATGTGTGGCCTCACCAGTGCTGAGTACAGGGGGACAATTGCTGCCTTAGTCCTGCTGGCTACACGATTTCTGATACAAGCCAGGATGCCATCAGCCTTCTTGGCCACCTGGGCACACTAGTGGCTCATGTTCAGCTGCTGTCAACCAGCACCCCCACGTCCATTTCCACCAGGTGGCTTTCCAGCCTATCTCCCCCAAGCCTGAAGTGATGCACTGTGTTGTTGTGACCCAAGTGCAGGGCCTGGCACATGGCCTTGTTGAACCTCATACCATAGGCCTTGGTCAGCCTGTCCAGATCCCTCTGTAGAGGCTTCCTACCCTCCAGCAGATCATCACTCCTGCCCCACTTGGTGTCTGCTGCAAACTTACTGAGGCTGTCCTTGATCTGCTTGTTCAGGTCATTGATAAAGATATTAAACAGAATTATGAGCCCTGAGGAACACCACTAGTGACTATCTGGATGTAATTCCATTCACCACCACTCTCTGGGCCCTGCCATCCAGCCAGGGTTTTGCCCAGTGAACAGTACACCCATCCAAGCCATGGGCTTCCAGTTTCTCCAGAAGAATGCTGTGGGACACAGTGCCAAAGACTTTAGTTAAGTCCAGGCAGACAACATCCACAGCCTTTTCCCTCATCCACTAAGCAAGTCACCTGGTCATAGAAGGGTAGTCATCATGTTACCTTGTTATCAGAAACCTGTATCCTTTGCTCCCTGTAGTGCATAGTAAATCAGTGCTGTAACCCAGAAGGATTTTCTTGTTCTTCCTTTACCACCCTCCACCCTAATTTGGGGTGCTGGGAAGGGAGGAGCTGCAATTCACAGGAAGCTTGCTGCTGGCAGTGTTCTTCCAGGCAGTGTTCAGTCCTACTGTGCTTTGTAGTCTCTCCTTGTTGAGCACTGGAATGGGGCTGACAGCCAAAAACTGCCTGTTTCTGGGTGTTGGTGTGGTCTGTTAGTGTTTCAAATGTGTATGCAGGAGTCTTCCTATTCAGCTAGGCAAGATCCTTCCAGAAGACAGTTGGAGGGATTTATATGGACCATGTTCCATACCAAGTGTCTTTCACTGCTAATTTCTAGCCCTTGCTGGAGCAGGGTGTGCTGGGAGTACTTTTACATTTTTTGTAAAGGAAGGAATTATTTTGGCTACTAACAGAACAGTGTTCATCCTCATTGGGCTGTGAAAAAAGTCTGTGTTGGTGGATCACCACTTTTCTGTGGTTTGAAGGATAAGCAAAGTAGTTGTTAGTAATGGTTTCTTTCAGGTAAGTAAATATGGTCTAGAGGAGCTAGATAATCGTAGGTGGATATGATCTAGCAGAAAGAAAAGTTTTTGTGTCTTATGACAGACTGATGTAAATATAAACCACAAAATCATACCTCTTTTTAAGTTCCCATGGGAGGTGTTTCTGTCCCTGGTTTGTACATGTAGGTATTTGTAGCGCTTGCTTGTAGTATTTGGATGTTTTTAAAAATCCCAAGGATAAAAGGCCAACGTTTTGGTTTCTTCTTCAATTCTGTAGCACAAAATTGCCATAACTTAGGCTCAAAGTTTTCGATTAAGACTCTGGGATTTAAGGTGAATGGATTTTTGAAAGATGCTGTAGTTAAAGGACCCTTTGCCGTCTCTGGCAGCTTGAGCCAGTTTCCTGTGAGAGGCTTTCAAGGGCTGATCTGTAGCTGGTAGAAGCTGGCAGTTCTAATTCCCTCTCCTGCTCCCCACCCTTTGCTCCTAAGCCAAGTGAGAGTAAAAGGGCAGATTTTATTCTGGCTTTGCACTGTGGTTTAGGTTTCTGTTCAGGTCTGTCAAACATTGCATCACAGTATCTGAGCAAAATTCTGTGGTACACAGGGGAAGTTGGGACCATTAATTATGAGCAGCACTAGAGGTAGTGCAGTTATGCGGGAACATAAGTGCAAAAGTCAGATAGTCGTGTGAAGGGGAAATTGCCTCAGAATCCACACATTTTAAAATTGCCACAAATGCCAAGAAGGTTGTTAAGGCTACTGTCTATGTGAGTTCTCAAACTGAAATTTGGGCAAAAACAAACTACTGCCATAGTTCTAAATGGGCATTTCTGTGGTATGGTTTGCATTCGTTTTATTTTTTTCCTCTGGATGCTTTGATTGTTCTGCTGTCATTAGTCCACACCTCATTATATACACCTAGAGAGTACATCCCTCTTGCTTGTTAGGATGGTGTAGGTGGAAACCTGCAGTGGTACAAAGGGCTGAAGGAGAGATAATCAGCTGGCGAAGTCATTACTCTGTGTAGATGCCAACTTGATGACTTGCTGTGCACAGCTTACTTATCCCACACTCTTTAGGACCTAGAAAGCTGTAGGAATTGAAAATGTAGTAGAAAAACTTTAACTTGCTTGCCTAGAAAAGGAAAAAAGGTATAGTTGTATGATGAATACCTAGTAAAAGCTGAAAGTTGAGGGTCATGGATGCTGTAGTGAATCCAGTAGAGCACAGTTCAATACAGCAGTCTGCACTAAATAGCCTTATACAGTGCTGCATTCCTCTCATTTTCTTTCCCAAATATCTCACCTTGAATCCATGTCAAGCTACAGATGGTTTGTTTGCCATGGTCTGATATAGCTCTGGTTACCATGTGGTGCCTCTCAGTGGTTTGTGCTAAATGTTTGAAACATTTGGTTCTTCTTGCCTAAGCAGTGTTTCTCTTTCTCATACTTTTTTTTCCCCAGCTATCCATTGCAATCTGAATCCAAATGGTATTGATCACCCTGTCCCCACAGAAGGTATTAATCTGCAACTTGAAGGTGAAGGAGTTGAATCGCCCTCGGTTAAGAACACTAGTACTCCAAAAGGGCCTGAGTCAAAAGAGACACCCAAGAGACAAGTGGAGCCAGAAATATCTAAGGTAGGTAGTACTGGATTCTTACTTATTTTGGTGAGTCTTAAGGAATCCAGGCTTCTTGAAGTCTTGGCTACTGCTTAAAAAGCATTTATCATCCTGTTAAAGACATGTAAAGGTGCAAAAGTTAACAGTCTGAGGAAGTGGATGTATTGCCATGGAGTTCTAACCCACACACATCTTGAACGTTGCACTATTTTATTGTTCTCTAAATAAAGGTTATTAAAATAATGGAATCTCTCTTTTTCAGGCACTGTGGAGACTTTTTTTTTCCCAAATGATCTGTGTAACAGCTAGAATGGAAACAGATATGTTCCTGGTTTTGTTGTGTGTTTTTTTGTTTGCATATTTATTTTTTTCCTGGGGCAGGTAAAGGAAGAGAAAGGTTCTATGTATGTATGAATATGTGGATTTTTATATGGGTGACTGATTTTAATATACTGTTAACTCATTTTAGATAAAATACCAGGTCAGTTCTTCCATGTCTGATATGACGGTGAACAAACATACTTCAGAGGTGAATACCTATAAATAAATGAAGTGTCTGTTCTTATTCATAAACTGCTGCTGCTTCTTTGAGTGCAGCAGGCATGACTACCAAGTGCAGGTGAATCTGTGTGCTCCAACGACTTTGGGTATAGAACAATAATTTGTCATATTAGATATGTTTTTAACTAGAATGAAAAATAAGAGACTGTTATAAAAATAATTGGGAGAGATTCTTTAAAAACCTTATCAGTCTTTTTGGTCTTTAAAGGCCTATAACCAGGGGTTTGGGGGTGATTTCTGCAGAGTGGAAAATCGAGTTTTTACTAAATCTGACACTTGGGGAGTTAATAGAGCAAATAAAATGAGTGTGGGTTTTTTTTGTTTTAAGGTTCAAAAAAGGCAATTATTTCAATGACTGAACAAATAGGAGTATTTCCTACTGCCAACAGTACAATAAATCTAAGAAATAATGCACATATGGTTGTGATGTATTTTACTTTTAGAATAAAATAGCATTAAATGTTTGAGCAGTAGCCTTGACTATAAAGGCTTGGTATGAATTCTCCATTCTGATTTTTATCTGAAACATCTAGCTTTAAATTTGTACAGTTTAAGCTTAATTCATTGAGCTAGATCCATTACAGGTTGGCAACAGTTAGAATCACTGCTGCTTGCAGTCTGTTTGGTGGCATGTTGATGATTTCTCTTGAACTGTTGGAGAACAGGTTTGTGCTTACTGCTTTGATTCATCCATTCTATAACAAGGCTACCAAATTTTGGATGGGCTTTGAGACAAAGCTCAGCTGATAATGCATTTACCCAGCTTTTCACAGAGAAAGGCAAGGTAACTCTACTCATGTTTTCAACATCACCAGATGAAAATCTACTCTGTGTTGAAAGCTGAGGAGGTATGTTGAACTCAGAGCAAGTCTTACAAGCTTGGGAGTGAAGAGGCTAAATGATGCAATGGGACTCCCAATTGAGAATGAGCTCATGTGTCATTGACATGGAACACATTCATATCAAGCTTGTCTTTGCTTGCAAAAGACTTATCCTAATAACAAATCAGGATGAAATATATCAGCGATTTAATGTAATGGAGCCTGTTTCCACTGTCAGAGCTGTAATTGTTGGATTGATTAATAGAAAACAGTCTGTGCTTGCTGAAGATAGCTGCAGAAGAAGGGAAGCAAAGTAGTGAAATCAGCTATTGGTTTCCCACATCTGATTGCTGTAGCTTTATTTAGAAAATTGGGCATGATTCAGATTTAAAAACAAACAAACCAACTGTATTTTTGCTTGATGAAATAAGCCTGTCATAATATTATCAAGCTAATGGAATGGACTGGTTTTCTGAATGTATTGCTGCCTTGTTAGTAACTTTGTCTTTTATGTGTTGTATCAATGTAGCGATGTTTTTCATCTGGACTCATGTTATAGCCTGAGGTGGCCTGGCTTTTCTGGCTTGCTCTGCCTTAAATGTAAAAATCATGTTGCTTCATCCTCGAAAATGTGAATATAGAGTTAGATATTAACTTGTGTCTTTAAGAGTTGAATTAAGCTGTCATTATGAAACTTCATCCATGCAATCATATCTGTACAGTGGAAAGATAATCAGAAATAGAGAAAAGTATTGTAAATAAAACATTGTGGGTAGATGCATTAGTTTCATATTTCCTCATTGCTCTGTTGTTTTCAGAAAGATTTTTTTGCAATCCTGTGTATTCAAATAATATTAACATGTACCTCATATCCACAGTAGTGGGACTTACATTGCACAAAGTAATGCAATATATGGAATATAATTTAAGATGCCTTCTAGACCCTCTTATATGCTTTCAGATTTCTAATTTGTCTATACTGAGATCATGTCCAGCACTTTTACCCCTCGTTTTGCTGTCCAAAGAAACAAACAATATCTCCTTTCTAATGAAGTGTGTCCTGCTTTTTCTGTCCTGAGCTATGGAATTGCAGAACAGTTGTAACTCATGGGTTACAGATAAAGTTCCTTTTTATGCAGCTACTGTAATGTAAAAACAGGAGTATAGGTGTTTGTTTCTATATTTGGGATGCAGACAACAAAAAGTGTAGTTGTGAATGAAGGATCACTCGTTTGTAAGTTTCTGATGAGTATGGAATTTAATTTTTATAGTGTGACTGAGGTAGAATTTTAATGGAAAATGGAATAACAATCTCACTCTCCCTCAGCTGGTTCCCTAAGGAACCACTTTGTTACAAATATGAGCAAGTCCAGAATAGGCCAAGATTATCATATCTAAACTGTTGTGCATAATCCAGTCAGACTCTGATAATGTACAGGATCTAATACAAATAAGGAAAATATATGAAGTGTAAAAATACTTTGTTTTTTATTTCTGTATGTCAATATAAACCTTTTCTTGGTCAGTAATTGATTTTTCAGCATTCATGGTTTATATAATTCAGGCAGTTGAGTGGTTACTTTTACAGAGCAGAAAACTTCACTGGAGGAAGCAAGGATGTTTTTTAATATACATTTTTAAAATATAAATTATTTCTTTAACACTATCTACATCTAACCTCTCTTATGTGTGTTTTGAAATGCTACTTCTGGCTCTTATGTCTGGTCTTGTTTGGTTTTAATATCATAGTTATCTAGATAAACACAATGCGTCCAGACATTTGGAGTTACTAAGTAGAGTTCTGTTAAAAAAAACACCAAAATGTTTGCTCTGTGTTTGGAGTCCTGTACTTCTCTGCATATAGGCTTTAGCAGAAGGGAACTTTTCTAACAAGGTTCAGCAAATGATCTCTTACAGAAGTATTAACTTTTATCAAGGCCTCCCACATGTTGCACTCCCTAGCCCTGTTCAGTGTGAGCGTGAGACCCAAATCTGGTCTGTCACTTAGAAGATTATTTATTCAGGGAGTTTTGATTCCTAAGTAAGATGTACATACCTGGTGACACACTTTGTTTCATTATGAAGTAGCAGCAGTAGCAAATAATAAAGGCTTTTTAATGGCAACCACTGCAGTTAGACTTTTTATGTTAGCAGTTGTGGATTTTTAAATCTGACTTGAGACAAATTAGCAGTCCTTTAAAATGTTCATGAAAACTATGAAAAGAAACTGGTAAATGAAGTGAGAAGCTTTTCTCTTACCTTCTGTTGGTAACTATACTTTTTGTTGCAGTGTAGCTCATTAATTCTTTTGGTTGCTTTTGCAACCCACTTTTTTCCCAAGATGATATTGAACAACACTGAAGGGCTGACTGAACTCAGTAGCAAGAGGATGAGAATTTGCTTAGTTTACTGGGCCCATTTCAGGACTGACAGAGGTGGACACAGTTCCTCTGGCTTCCCTAGGAGGGGAGCTCTGCTCTGCTCTGCAAGTATTTGGAGTTTGTGTGCCAAGTGTGTGATGAAAAGTCCAAGTACAAAAGAGTGAGGCTTTTGAGTAATAAGGGTATTACAGAATTCTTAGAAATATAAAAGTTCTGTCGGCTATTTAAAGAAAAAAATGTCCTGCTACTTTTCTCTAATGAAAGACTAGACAAAGTAATTTTCTAGAAGAATTCTCCAGTTTTTTTTAATCAGTGGCTTCTGCTTCACAGTATTTGTCCTTTTTTGATTAAGCTTATAAAATGGGTTGGATGAGAAAGACTGTATTAGGCCAGACTGGGTGAGGCTTTGAGTGATCTGGTCTAGTGAAAGATGTCCCTGCCCATGGCAGAGGGGTTGCAATTAGATGATCTTTAAAGTCCCTTCCAACCCAAACCATTCTACCCTCCCCTCTGTTTTTTTCCCCTTTTCCTTTTCTTTTTGCATTTAGTTGCGAAACACCAATGCCCACTGAACTGAGGCAATAAGGTTTTACCATTTTGTGTTGTCTTTCTGCTGTCCTCTTCTTGTGAGACTTCTGGTGGCCAAAGGATATGGGAACAAGAGCCCAGATTGGACTGATTGAAGTTAAACATTTTACCTGTTGAAGTGAAGGTTCAGCAAAACCCCAGCTGGCTGCTGCACTCCTCCAGATTTTGCTTTAAAATTGTGTGGCAGGGAGGGGAGGGTGTTTGAACTGCAAACCTCTCTGTATTTCCCAGTGAAGGTGCTGACCCTGGATAGTGGAAAGTTACTTTACTGACTGCAAGTTTGCTTTTCTTAGTTGCTTTTTGTGGAGAAGTAGTTAACTATTACCAATGTCCACATCAGATCACCACGCTGAAAGTCAGTAGATATAGTGTGAGTGTGATTATTTATTTTTTCCCTCTCTGTGCTCTTTGCAACAGTGACAAAACAGCACTTATTGCATTAGGTCTTTATGACTAGCAAAACTGTGTACAGAATCTGAGTGTACAGTATGTCCGAAGTGGATTTAAATATATATGGTAAATGTTACTATCACATAGCTGAAATAATTACACTTCAGGGCAATGTGCCTTTCTAATGTCTCATTCTGTGATTATTAGTAATACACAATAATTAGTGTTCTTCTATTTTCATTCTCAATAGAAGTTTTCTTTAGTGTGTTGCACAGGTAGAAGTATCCATGTTCTCTTGCTTTGAGGTGTCTAAATTGGGGGCTGAAATGTTTGATGTGTATGTATCTCTTCTCTCAGTCTGTCGTTCAGGATTGTGACCTCTCTGAAGCCTGAAGTTTCAGAACCATGCAGTGAACAAACCTCCTATTCTGAGCAGTGGGACAGGAGTGCTGTGTGTCTCTGTACATTTCAAGCAGCTGAGACTGATGTTTTGTTTATTGCTCTGGAATTTCACTGGTGTGAATGAAGTGCTGGACTCACTCTTCTGTAGTGCAAAATATAGCTGCTTGGTTCAGAATCCACATTTTCATGAGCCAAAAACCCAAGAAACATCTCTTTCTGTTGGGGTCCTGTAAGCCAGTTTATCACAGGAGGACAAATGTCCAATTCAGAATCCACGTGTATTCTTGCTGTACTGTGCTTTTCTCCATTGCTATATCGTCCATTCTTGTTATACATAGTGTAATATGAAGGCCACATTTTTGCAGCAAGGTTTCTACATTCACCTTAAAAGATCTGGCTTCTCTGGTTCATCCTGTTCACCCTGACTGTGTGCCTGGGGATTCTGAAAAATGTCATCTGCCCTGACAGCAGCCGCGTGGAAGTGGGAGATCTTGCCTGAGTTAGTTTGTTATGCTCTGTCCAGGATTGAGAAGCAAAAGAAGGGCATTATTCGTGTTCTTCTTTGCCCCTCATCACAAAGTGGGATTATTTTCCTATTGCTTTTCTCCCCATAGGAAGCTGAAATAATTAGCTCAGTCTAATTCTTAGCTGTTTACATGGGTGTAAGTAGAACAGGTGAGGTTTATTCAGAAAGACACTATAGATAGACCTAAATGGATCGTTTATGAAGTTGACCTGTACAAGCATGCACTGTCTATGACTTCAGTCCATCAGGTGATAATAGGAAAAGAAATTTCTTTTGCGCTTTTTACAGTTGAACGTTTTTACGGTCAGACTGTGACTTTGAGAAAAAAATCAAGGGCTTAGTGGTTGCATTCACGCAGTGCATGCATGTGGAGGATATCAAGGTGTTGGCCTATGGGAAGTGGTGAGTCTGTGACCCTCTGCTGTGCTGGGGGCTGCCCAAATGCACAGCGAAGTGGTGGCTCCTGCTGCAGGGAGCGACTGCAGTCCCTGTATAGGGCTGGCTTGAGCAGATGGTTACAAAGAGGCAGCTGAGAGAGCATAAGGAGGGAAATGTAGCCTGTACTGGCTCCTGTTGTCCTGTGAAAGCTATCAATGTGAAATTTGTGTTCTTTCCTATTACACTAGTGTGAAAAGGAGCAGCAATTGCAGTACATATTAGCAAACATAAGCACTACCGTGGCTTTTTACTGTGGTAAAAAGCCGTGGTAGTACTCTAGAAATAGGTGGGATGCCTAATACTATAGGCACATGTAGACAGATGCCTTACTTAAAAGAACTTCTCTTCATGGAAAAAGAAACATAGATAAAAAGATGGAGTGCCTTTTAGGGGAAAAAGCAATTCCATACAGCAAGTGGATGCATAATGTACTTACAGTGCTAGTTCTGCTGCTTGCCTCATTGTGAAGCTGTTCCACAAAGCCATCCAAACCCTCTGCTTTCACTTTGAAGCTACTTTAAGAGCTTCAGAGAGATTGTTTCAAAAATAAAGGAGTATTTTAATAACACAGCTGCCTTGTTGGGGAAATAAAAGTATGGAATTGCCCAGCCAAGGAAATAATAGCATTGTGATTAGAGGGATTATAAACAATTTAGCCTTTAAAATGGGAAAGCAGTTTAATGCTGCACTGCTGGTCTGCAAATGATGCATCTCACCTGACTTAATAATTTCATTAATCTGCCGCATGTGTTTGCTGGACATTTCTGACAAAACTGATTGGCAGTTTGCTGCAGTCATCACACAATCATAAAATGGTTTGGGTTGGAAGGGACCTTAGAAATCACCTAGTTCCTACCCCCCTGCCATGGGCAGGGACACCTTTTAGTAGACCAGGTTGCTCCATCTAGCCTGGCCTTGAACACTTTAGGATATGAGGCATCCACAGCTTCTCTGAGCAACCTGTGCCAGTGCCTCACCACCCTCACAATAAAGTCTTTTTTCCTAATGTCCAATCTAAACCTACTCTCTTTCAGCTTGAAACTATTCCCCCTTTGTCCTGTTACTACCTGTCCTTGTAAAATGTTTCTCTATATCTTTCTCGTAGGCTCCCTTTTGGTACTGGAAGGCCACAATTAGGTCACTCCAGAGCCTTCTGTTGTCCAGGCTGAACAATCCCAATTCTCTCAGCCTTTCCTCTTAGGCAAGATGCTCCATCCCCCTAATCATTTTGATGGCCTTCTCTGGATTTGTTTCAATACATCCACGTCATTCCTGTGCTGGGGACCCCAGAGCTGGATGCAGTACTCAAGGTGGGGTCTCACAAGAGCAGAATAGAAAGGCAGAATCACCTCCACATTTCTCTGTACAAGTGGGAACTTTTGTCCTTTCCATTTTGAAAAATAACATAATTGTGGAGCACTGGGAGTGAGGAGTGCCACAGTCACAAAAAGGGTGTGGGATTGTAATAGCCTTGATAATGTCTGAAGGATGTTTCTTGTATTTTCAGTGCTAAGGAGGGAAGGGATTTCATTAGAAGAATGTGGAAAGCAGTGACATGGGGCAGAATTGAGTCTGTGGGTAGAATGCAGTTGGCTGATGAGGACATCTTAAATTACACATCTTTGTGTAAGCTAAGTGTGTAAACTCCTCTTGCATTTGGTGGAGATCCAGTCAGTGTTCCCTGAGGAGCAGAGAGTGGGATCAGAGTCCATCAGAAGTGAACACTGCTCAACCAAAGCTGTCTGTGCTTTGAGGACTACTTTGACGCTTGAGTTTAGGTATTTGGATCTCAAATTTGGTTCTGTCCTCTACCTTACTAGCTAACCAGCCTCTGCGTTTGATGTTGAAATAGTTGTCCGTGTCTGAAGGAGGTGAAATCTTTCATTAGAGGACTGTGTTTCAGAAGCTGCATTCATCTCAAAAATCATACTTGGAACAGTTGGAATAGAGTACTCCCATATATACAGTTATCTGGCAAGCAAATACTGCATTATCTGAAAAAAATAAATCTGTCTTTTGGATTAAAAGGAAATGACCGGAGTGTGTATGTTTCTCCCCCTCTCCCCCTTTTAATTGATCTTGGCCTTTAAAAGCCTGTTACTCTTCACTGGAAACGGTTCTTGCTCTCTGGCTCAGTTTACCCAAATAGAGAAAAATTTTGCTCATTAGGACTAGTTAAAACTGTTTCAGTAAAAATCTCAGATTTGGAATAAACTTGCTAACAAAATTTTGTCTTTTGTATGTGTATGTATGTAAAATTGATTGTCCAGTAGTTCTACAATGTCTCCCTGGAAACTGGAAAACATTGGCTTGGTCAGACTGTCCAAGGATGACAAATGCACCATGTTTGCTGCCTGTTCCTGTTCCTATCCATGGGACAGATTCTCCAGCTGTTTTCCATGGTGGGTGGTGGTGAAGGCCTGCCCTGGTGCTTTGTCTGTGTCATGCCACTGATTTTGATGGGAAGTATTTGGTGGACTGAGACTGAAGTGAATTGGTGTTTGGCTCTGAGGAGCCTCTAGGCACTGCAAAAATGCCAACAATAATGATGTCTGACATCAAGGAAGCTTTTCAGTATTCTTTCATTTCACACTGTGCAAATACCAGTTCTTTTTAGCTGTTTCTGAGTGTGGACAGAAGTGTTTTGGTTTTATCTCTATTCTACAGTCAGCTGCAGATTGCTGTGTAGGTGATGTGCCACCACAGGGAGCAGGGAAACAACTCCCATGTGTTAAAGCAGACATTTTCTATGATGCTGTGTATTATCAGTGGGGCAAGAAGAAAGTAAGGAGAATGTTGTGTTTAATAAGAGACTATTCTTTCCTCTTTAATTTTTTTACCAACTGATTTGTAAGTAGTGTGGGGTTTCCTTCCTTGGCTGTGATGCCATTAAGTGAAACTTTGATAATAGTGATTCAGCCTGGGGATGGCTCTAAGTGACTGTGTCCTACTTCTAGTACTTCTGTGCTCCTAGTTATGTTGATGGGGTGCTTTTATATTGCCACTAACCACTCTAAGCATTTGCAGAGTTAGTTCAAAGCTAAGAATGATTTCCAATTATGACAGACTCTTAAACTGAAAGAAGTGCTGCAAGTTTGCAATGACAGGGTAGAGGGAGTGAGGAAGCAGTACAACAGCATATTTCTTTGCATTTGGGAGGTGTTAATGTGCAGCTGAGACCTTTGGCGCTTGTGTTAAGGAAACTTTCTTGTCTGACCATCCAGGAGCCACCTTGGCAGTCACACTTGCACCACCTGAGCTGGGACCGGGGTCCATTCTCAGCTGCACACCCCACGCTCACAGTCAGACAACGTTTCCTTTCCAGGTCAACCCCAGGTTTCACATAGCAAACCCTCAGGCCTCCCACTCCTTAACATAATTTAATCATGCTGCAATAGCAAAATAACAGCTGGAGCCAGTGCCTCCAAAGAGGGACCCTGAACAAATGAACCCCTGGGCTTTTATATCCTCACAGTCTAAGCACACAACAGTGGGTCATCAGCTCCTGCTGTGTCTCTGAGTGTCTGGTCACCTGCCTGGTGCCACAGGTCCCCTGTGCCCTTTGTAGTGCAGAAGGTTCATGCCTGTTCTTGGCCTTGTGCCTCACGTTCCTGCCGCCCAGAGCTCAACCTGCAGCTCACACTGCAGCTGTACCGTGAGCTGTCTGCACTGAATGTTGTCCTCAATACTCGGAAAAGACAAATACTGTTGGTGATAGTGGCATGAAACATCACCAGTAAATTCCCTTTAAGAGATTAGGGAGTGTGAATCCAATTCTATCAACAAATCCACAGTTTTGGAAGAGATGAGAACACTTTCTGGTTTTAGGCTTATTTGTTGTAGCTTTTGAACTGTCTCTCGATCTGTTTGTGCAAACTTGTGATGTTTTCCTATTCTTTGAGTGTTCCAGCTGCCATCTTCAGTCGGCAGTGAGACCCTACAGACCGACACATAGCCATCTTCTACCCACCAGTTCAATCTTCACTTTACCTGCCAAGCTGATTTTGTCACCCCTAGAGTCTGTATTTTTTCTCCTCATCTACACCCCTATGGAGAGCAGAGAGTTCACTAGTGTCGTGGTTAGCTATGACCAGTTAACACTGATGTAGTATTCAGTCTTGCTTTGCAAACTGTTGCCTGAAATGGGAGATGCTGATCCTGGTCCCTGTGGTGCAGTGCTATTAAAGCCCACCCCCTATGCCTGATTCAGATTGAATAACTGGCAGAATCTGCTTATGGCTTCTCACCAGTCTGACTGTGAGTGTGCAGTGCAAGAACCTCCCCATGGGTTTCAGGAGGCAGCTGTGCCCCTCAACAGCTCACAGATGTGACCCTCAAGAGCTGCAACAGTAGAATCAGCTTGAGTGTGCAGCCTAGGCTGTCAGGGAGAAGGAGCAAGGCCACCAGTTTGGGTTACAGGAAGCTGTTATCTTGGCCATTTTTTGACAATATAAACACTGCATTACCTGCTCACACACCTAACAAGGTCTGGAGCATCAATTCTTCTATCTCCCTTGCCTCCTAGTTCCTCACCTAGAGATCATAATTGTTACTGGTAGGGGCTGTTGTCAGATGTACTTGATAAAATGAGTATTTCTAATTCTACCAATGCCTAGGAATTAATATTGATCAAGCTGAATTTCTAGGGTTAAATGTGTCCTTGACATGCATATGTAAAAATAGAAAACCTTCAGCACTGAACAAGGTAGAGTTACTGCATATCTTGAGGCCTTTTTTCCTATCCTTAACATAGAGGATCTCGTAAGTGGGTATTATGTTCTGCCAATTTTCCTTTTTTCTCTTAATGTCTGTAAGTGCATCCATCAACTACTGATGACTTTGCTAACCTAGACAACCTCTACTTTTTTTGCCTTTTTTTCTTGCTTTAAACAAAAGCATGATAATAGAGTCTGTATCTAATGGTTTTAGAACTGTTATTAATTCATCTTTCATTCAAGGCTGATTGCTTTCAATCTTAGCAGTACACTGTATATTGCAAGAGATTTTGTGAATGGGTTTTCATTATAAAAGGGTAGATGTGACTGAACTTCAGCACACCTGTGCTGAAAAATATAGTCTTTTATCTAAATAAAGCTTGCGTATAGGTTTGAAGATGTATTTTTAAATAATCAGTATTCTTTCTGATTACATAGAAATATTTTTTTTCTGGAGATAGACTATCACAATAGTATCTTCTCCTTCAGAAATAAGACTCTCAAACTTAGTTCTCTTTTAGTGAGTCAGAATTTTTGGTTTTTTTCAGGTTTTCCCTAAAGAACAAAGAGCCTAATTGTCAACATTTCAGCATTAGGTGCTGATATGTGAGGTTGATGAGGAAAACCGAGACTGTTATTCTCAGTACTGAGCTTTCCTGAAACCTTTATTGTTGACTGTAGAGTCATAGAATCACAGAATCAGCTGGATTGGAAGAGATGTCAAAGATCATTGAGTCCAACCCTACCATGGTTACTAGACCATGGCACTACGTGCCACATTCAGTCTCATCTTGAAAACCTTTAGGGATGGTGAATCAGGGATGATGCACCTCCCCGGGCAGCCCATTCCAATGCCTGACTACTCTCCCTGTAAAAAATCTCTTCCTAATATCCAACCAAACCCTCCCCTGGCAGAGCTTGAGTCTGTGCCCTCTTGTCCTACTGCTGGTTGCCTGGGAGAAGAGACCAACCCCCACCTGACTCCAACCTCCTTTCAGGGAGTTGTAGAGGGCAATAAGGTCTCCCCTGAGCCTCCTCTTCTCCAGGCTAAACACCCCCAGCTCCCTCAGCCTCTCCTCATAGCACTTGTGCTCGAGTCCCTTCACCAGCCTCGTTGCTCTTCTCTGGACCAGCTCCAGCACTTCTCCAGAAGAAGAATCTGAAGTGCTCGTTAAGGTTCATGCTTATTAAACCATCACTGTGGTTTTCTTTTTCTGTACTGAAAGCTACTTTGTGACTTGCAAACTGTAGTTAATTGTCCATAGTAACTGGTAGCAGATTGTTTTGGAAAGTTTTTTTCCCAAATAATTATTGTCTTTGTTTTCCATAGCTGTTGTTTCATGTTCTCTTACTATCTGTTGAACTAATATAGCATTGGAAGGGCTTAAAGTTTAAACAGTATTATTGAAGGGGAGAAAAAATTAAAAGAACAGTGCCAAATGAAATGCTCAGATCAGGTAAGTGTGCAGCATGTTGATTAAATTGTCAAATTCAGATTAAATTCAATTAGTTGTGTGTGTCCTTTAGTATGTACTGTGCCTTCTGCCTTTTGCTGGGAGGAAAACAGTGTAAGATACTACCTTTCTGTTTGGTTGTCTCTTTTTTTTTTCCTGTTGACCTTTTCTTCCCTGCTCTAATTTCCAGGTTCCGAAGGACACAAAAATGCTGATAAAACCCAAAAGAAGTATAATTGGAAAGGAAGTTGTCTTAACTTTTGATTCCAAAAAGAACACTGTAGAAGGTAGTCAGGTTATGTGAACAGGGCTGACATTTGAGGGAAAAAACCCCACACCAGAGTGCTTGCTATTATTCTGCTCTAAAATGTTTTATGCAAATTGTGATTCTAAAAACATGAGTAAACTGAACAGATGAAACTGAACTTGAAAATTAAGCTATCATCTCTATACGTGGTGTAGTGATGACAAATAAAACTGGGTCATTGTTCACTAAATTCTTATTTAACTCTTTTCTGCCTGTTTATCATCTTCTTCCTCCCATACCCCTGTCCCATTGTTAAGTTTCTGTTCTGGATTTGTGGATTGTCATGTGTTGTTGTGTCCCCATTCCCCCTCTACCCTGCCTTTTTTTTTTTTTTTTTTTTTTTGCAAACCTGGTTCTCTTCAGGATCTTACAAAGACTTCTGAGATTGGAGAGAGAGAGAGGATGCAGTGGAAGTGTGTCCTAGCTGAACTGAGCTGATGACGGAACACCCCATGTAATGATATAGCAGATTTCAGTCCCCAGCCCCTACTTGCTCTCATTCTGTTGAGTTGACAGCTCAGCTCTGACTTCAGTGAGCTGATCAATCTGTCATCCACCTGAATTACCTCATTCTGGCTTTTATTAGCAATAGAGTATTCTATACTAGTTGGTCAAGAGCAACCAGTGAGAACTGTCCCCTTTGGCAGTGTTTGCTTGTTAATTTGCCTTATTTTAATCACTTCACCCTCCTGGCAGTAGTTAGGGAGGGTATTGTTTGCTGCTCTTGCTGCTGAGAGCAGACTCTGTGGAAGCACAGTCTAAGCAGAGGTAGAGGAAGACTGAATCAGATTAGGAGGAGGAATGGGGGATATCAATCTAAGAGTAGTAATATTAATAACCAAATGTTGTTTGATTTTACATCACTTCACCAGCTTTACCAAATGCTTCAGTTTGTCCTAATGTATAAGAGATGAGGATTGGATGCTCTTACAGTGAAACATTTTAAACGTTTTTTGTTCAGATAAATGTAGCAGCCCTCTGTGTCCAGTGCTATGATTATGTGAACAATGTAATGGGGAGCAGTGAAATTATCCATCTCTTAGCCTGCAATATGTGATTCGTGCTATGATTATGTGAACAATGTAATGAGGAGCAGTGAAATTATCCATCTCTTATCCTGCAATATGTGATTGAGCTCAAAGTATCAAAAGAAAAAGCCAAGGAAGGCATAGGCTGCCTGCAGGGATAGTGGGTGAATGATGGAGATCGGATGAAGTAGCAGAGTATGTGCAGCAAAAGGGAATTGACTGCAGAGAATGAAATATTGTGCAAAGTAAGAATAATTTCTAGGACAAGTCTGAATATCCCAATGTATTTATACGTCTTAGAATTGAGGAGATAAAAACAGAAAATTGTTGCTGCTGCATGCAAATACAGCAGAAGAATAAAACTGCTGTGCTGACATAAGCAAGCAGGACTATAAAATAAGGCAGAACTTGAAACTTTCCTACCTATTAGAAAGTTCCTTTCATAATTTTATTAATGGGTATTAATCTGCTGCATGTATAAACAGATTGACTGCAACCTTTCCCTTAGCAAAGCTCGTATTTCTTTTAATCCTGGTCTAAATAGATGACAAAGATTATTGTGTAAAAACAATAAATTGAGTTTCATTGACCTTTGGAATCAGCATGAAATAGAAAAATCTAAGTGATGAGCTTTAGGTCTGTTATTGATGTTTTAATCAGTGAAGCAACATAAAGCAAAAACCATACATGGATATTTCTTTTGTACTTTCAAGACTAATTGTTACACGTATATTTTATGTTTAAGACAGGTGAATTTTGACCAATTTGGTAAAAAACAAAAAGAAAGTGAAAAGTTATTCTAATGTATTATTTTTATTCTTGCGAAGCATATATATATAAAAGAATTTAGCTCTTGCTGTGTTGCAAGACAAATCTTACATGGTAAGTAATTGTGATAGTGCTAGCAAGTACTTTGAAATGATATGCCACAGTAGTTCAGTGCATCTCTACTGGGTATTATGCCTGGGTTTAGAAGTGATCAAGATGTTACATAGCATTCCTAAAGGTTATTTCTGATAATTCTAGCCAAGAGGATTTGTGGATATTGAAAATATTTTCTTGTCTGTCAAGAAACAACCTCTTCTTATGTGCATCTGCTAACAATTTTATGTAGTAAAATAATAAAATGTTATAGTACTGTGCAAAGAAATACAACAGCAGTGAGCTAAAAGTGAGGAAGAAACCTCCACCTCCATGTAATCTCCTCCATGCGAGCATAGATATTCCATTGCATGAAGTAAGCCTTGGAAGGAGGTGATTGCTTCTCATCTAGGGACAGTTCAAAAGTGTTTGACTTGAGAGGAAAATCCTTGTTGACTAAGGGAAGGAGGTGATTGCTTCTCATCTAGGGGCAGTTCAAAAGTGTTTGACTTCAGAGGAAAATCCTTGTTGACTAAGAAGGCTTTGGAAATGTCTTTGTAAACAGCTGGTAATAACCTGTTAATTTATAATTGTAAAGTGGTGGTATAGCAGCTATGTACAAGGGATGAGCAGCTCCATGTGGGAAGCTTCAGTCATAAAGTGAAACAGAAGAGAAATGGGACAGTGGAGGGGCTGAGTGCTAGAACTGTGCTGCTGCATCATGGAGCAATTGGGCTGTCTGGTGAGCAGTGAGCAGGAGAGCAGCTTAAATGACAGAGATGAGACAGGGCAGGTGAGAAAAAAAATGGGAAAAGTACTGCACATGTCTAAGAGAAAGTTGAATTCCTTTAAAAGCTACATTGTCTGGAAGCCCCGTGCAGTGCCTTGCAAAACTGTCTGGGTCTGTCAAAATGCTGCCTGTCAGTAGATGGTGCTCTTTATATCAGCTATTTACTCATGCTGCCTGTGTTTGGCCGTGCTTTCATGTAAAAGGTCTGGTAACATTCTTTAAGAGTTCATTTTTCTGAATTCTGATGTCTGGAAGATTAGGAAATGGAGGCTTTTGAGGAACTGCCAAAAAAAAAAAAAAAGAAGAAAAAAGTGTTGAGTAGGTTCCTTTGAAACATCCTCCATCCTTGATTTTTTTCAACAACTTCTTTTGCTAGTGTACGTGTACTGTTTTGAATTTGGAAAAATTCAGAAGCTTGCAGCATAAAAACCTTGAACAGACATTGTGGATTGGAGAATATATAGCAGACTAATTCGATTTGGCAACTGACCTGTATGACACTGCAATAACATGGACTAAAATAAAACTGCAAAGCAGATTTGGCAAGTCATTTGCAATTTTTAAGTTTTCTTTTGCATATTAACTTTGTAGCTTTACCTGATGTTTCTGGATAGATAGGAATGAGTTTATTTCTAAATGTAATGCTTCTTAGAAGGGACTTGAATGAATCAATGCAATTGTGAGTTTTACCTGGAGCCATTTATTCATTGGTAGTTGGATGGATATAAAAAGTGCATAAAAATTAAGATTTCCTTATTAAGGTGATTGAGGTATTATTGGACCTGTCTGCAATTTTTATTATTCAGAAAATATGCCAGCTCTGAAGGAAGTTAAATGTGTTAATTTTGTAAAAACATCACTTGCCAAAGGCTGCTGTTGAGGCGAAAGCCTCATCTGGGCAGCAGAGCAGCATGGCACACCTTACAGGGAATTTGAGATGTTTAAACTTACATGTGTCATTATGCCATGGTCTGTTTATAGAACTTCAGCTACTTAGCCAAGAGTTAAATTTTGGCTTGTGAGATGAATTTGCCCCTGGAGTGAATCTTGAGAACTGCCTGCTGTTCACTGCCTGATGCTACTGGTCTTTCTGCAAACAGAAACAGAAGGATTAGCCTGAATTTTTCATGTAATCTCAAACTGCAAGCTAATGGTCCAGGAAAGAGCAGGGAACTGAGTTCCTTTCAGAAATGTACTTAAAATATTTCTAGTTCTTATTCAGGGCCAGTTTGTCTTCCCAACACATTGATTCAGATATCCCTTCATAGATCTCTCTGCAGAAAGGATATATGTTGTACGCACTCAACACATTACAGTAGATGAATATTGTTCTTCACAATGCTTAATTTACCTTCTCTCATCCCCTCTCTCACATTCATCTCCTTATGACCCAAGTTCTTTATATTGAGGTCAGGTGGGCAAAATATTTTTATTGAAAACCTCGATGCCACGTTTCTGCATTCTCGTATCTCACAGCTGCCTTCCGCAGGACAATGTTGCTGGGACATTCTGGGCTGTATTTTTTGATGGTACTTGGAACTGAAGATGCAAATCTTCACTGGCATTCTGCCCTGCTTAGCCTCCCTGTGGTGCCTGCTGGATGTTCCTGAGAAGGTCCCATTTTCCCATGAATGGCCTGATCTAGGAGATAGATTTACCCCACACGCCTGCACTTGATTCTGATCTGCCAAGTCCCATCTGTCTGGGCTGTATAGCTCCAAATCTTCAGGGTTTTGAGCAGAGACAGTGCTGCTGCGACATCTTTCTGTTTTCTTTTAAAGGACAAGCTTCTGACCTTTCTTTTGCTTTCAAGTTTGTTTGCTGCACTACAAGAAGAGATGCTTCCTGTGAGTGAGAAGAGATGTCTCCTGCTGGCCTGGGTTGGCCTTGATGTGAATATGCAACTTGTGCTTTGTGAGTTTTTTCTGTATGTTCTTGTTGGCTAACTCAGGCTACTTCCTAGCCAGGAGGGGCTGTCCTTCATGGATCTCAGTTTGAGGCTTTTGCTTTCTCTAATAAAGGGGATGAAAGGGCATTGTAGTGCTTTGATTCTTTTTATGAATGTAGGACTTAATAAGGATGATATGCAAATACAGGAATTCCCATATTAGGGAGAGACTAGTTTCTCAAGAGTAATTAGCAAGAAATTACATTGATGTCAGAAGTGCTCTGCCTGTTTTGAAAAATAAGTGCTGGATCTGCCTCCTAGATATTTATTTGAGAAATCCATTATAACCTTCTGTACACAGGGATTGCAATACTACTGCATAAATCAGATGGTTGGGCTAATCTGCCTCTGCTATCAACATTTGCCTTTTTTCTCCTGCTTTTACTGGAACTGGAAGTAATGTCTTACTGGGAAGCAAGAGGTTGACCTGTCAGCTGAGGCTCAGAGGTTTTTTGTTATTATACTCATGTACACGTCTGGCCTATAAAGTTGTCCTCAAAATGTATTTGGCTCAAAAGAACATAGTTAAGAGTCAACTGGCAAAGATACCTAGAAAACTTTGATTGCTGTTGGGGTATAAAATGCCTTGGCTGCTGCACTTGCCTTCTGCATATGAATGAGTCTATCCATAAAGATTGAAAGTTGGCATGGAAAGGTTATACTACTACTTACAGTACAAGCCGCTTAATTGGCACATCTGCTGGAAACAAAGGTGCCAAAAATGTGATTCACTCTGAAGGAGTAAACCTTGTAAGAAGGCAACCTGTCATTATTTAATAGGGATTAAGATCCTCTCAGGATGTTAGATGTTCTCCTTGTACAAATGAACTGTTGCTGAGCTAATGGCAGAATTAACCTCACTGCTTGCTACTGCTGAAGTAACAGCTTCTTTTATAGCTCTTCTCACATAGAAATACTTCACTGTATCTTTAAGATGAAAAAATTGACTGTACCTTTCAGCTCTGACATACAGCAGCTATTAGAAAAGACACAGCTAGCACTCAAATCTTAGGCTGTGACATGTTGAGTATCTTCTCAATGAATACTGTAATTAGAAATGGAATGATTGAGGTGTGGTCTGTGCTGGACATACTTATTATGTTAGGGTAACTCCATTGGTAAATCCCAAGCATTAAAAAATACCTGCCAGTATCATTAGTGATAACTCCCCAGAGGAAGCTACATGGCCTTGGCAGGAGCAATATTATACCACAGATGTGTTTTAGTTTAGAAAGCATCTCACCAAAACCCACATAACCCCCAGTGGCACTCTTAGGTACGTGTTTCTGAGGTCAGGCTGCGCCTGTATTTGAACTGTCTTTTTCTTAGGATTTCCTGAACATTTAGAAACACAGAAACAATTGTTTTGTTACTAATGTTATCTGAAATCTCTGGAAAGACCAGGCTTCTGCTCCATACAACCTCTTTTTATTTTTCCCCCATTAAATAAAGACCTATTTGTATTATAGTAGTATTCCTAGTAAAGAAAATTAATTTTTATAAGCCATAGAAAATTCTTCCATTAATCTACACATCATAATTTTTAACTGCCACATTTCAATTCATATCCATGTTAGCATGGATAATGTGAATTTGAAACAAGTGCATTTAGCTAGTCTTGTCTAGTTCTTCTCATTTCAGGGCATTTTTTTTTGTAATTCTTATTGCTAACTATTAATAATTGAGCTGATTTTGAAAGAATCCAGTTGAGTGACTGAAAAACTGTAGATAAGGCATCACCAAATAGATGTGCTTATGAGTGAGACACAGTCTCATGATTCACAAAACAAATACAGGCTGACCAACTTCCCTGAACTCTTTTTATTGCATTTGCAAATGTAAAATCAAAACTTTGTTCTATCCTCCAGATCTTTACACTTTAGCTCTTGGTTATAGCTGTTTATTTTTGTGCAATTAAAGAGCAACAAGATTTTAGTGTATTATTTATATTTTTGTGCAAATTAAACATTTTCCAGTCTAGTTTTGCCAGTGGATTTTGCTGCTGCTGCAGGCTGTATTTTAGGTAATACACTCATCTATATGACCATCTTTAAATAAGTGAGAAATTCCAAGAAATCAGTGTACCTACTTATACACCTGCTTTGTATTTATTTTAATGGAATTTCTGTGAAGCAGTCTCAGTTTAATTCAGCTGTAGATGTATCTGCCTAATACGTAATTTGCAGAAGTGCCAGAATTGGTTTTAAAAAAAGTGGGAATGGAGACTCATTTGTAATTTCCAGTTTTGTAGTACAGGTAGGTTTTGGGTGGTGTTATTTTTTTGAATTTTATTTTAACCCAGATGTGGAGAAAATATTTTTTGTAAATACTAAACTTCCTCAAAATTGGAATTTCAATTGTTCTGACAGTATTTCTGAGTTTGCAGCAAAAATGTTGGGAAAGAGGGAACTATGTTTCATCCCCATATTAGCTGGTAGATATTCCTGTTTGCTATACATACCTGGATGGATTTGAACTTGGAGCTTTCACCAAGACAGGACACTCTCCTGTGGCTGCTACCAGTCTGAACAGAGTATTCTGTGATGAAGGCTTATGCCATAAATCTTCCTTGCAGTGGGTGTAGCGCTTAGTCCTTAAGACAAGATGAAAGATGAGCTAACCTGCAAGTTCTGTGTGCCATGTCAAGGGTGAATGTCTTGAATTTTCACTTTTGCTGAGGTGGGTGGTTAAGTGCAGTAAAGAACATGTGCTAATAGTAAAGTTCAGTTAATTGCTTGTTGTAAGTTCCTATTAAACCAGTGCTGTTAATTAAAATTCATTCTGTTTCTCCTTTGGCTGAATAGTGGTAACACACAGGCTAGAGAAGTTCAGGGAGGAACCTTTTCTCTTCAGAGCTGCGCAAGGTGTGCTGGTAGGGCACCTGCTTCGTGGACAGAAACTGTCTGTTCTCCTGATCTGTGCAGGATATAGAGTAAGTTTCTGTTTGTAAAACCAGGAGGATTTGTATTTACTTGTGAAGGCTGTAATCTGTGATATAAGACACTGACGGTGTGAGCCAGACTTGGATGGGTTTGAATCGGCTCAGGCAGAGAAGGGGAATCAAAGCCACATCAATGAAGAAGTATCAAACAACTGACATATCTTGTGAAGTAGGAGCCCTCACCCTGACAGAGCAACTTTCCCTCTCTGTGTTTTCTCAGCAAATATCCAAAAGCAAATATTTAATTTTTGGACTGGAAGGAATCTTTTGCAGTGAGTGAAGTGGATCTTTCATTTGGCAATATTAAAAATGCAGTTTTTTAGATGAAGTGAATTTTAAAACATTACACTTTTTCATTTGGATTTGGCTGTCAAAACCTAAAATTGATGGTGCTCCTGGTCCTACTTGTGATTTTATTGTTGGCCTGTCTGTCCTGCTTGTAGCTTTCAGGATTTTTGATAGCAATTAGAATGATGCCACGCAAGCTTCTTGACAGTGCTGAGGAGTGCTCTGTCTTCTCCTTTCTCGTTCTGACACTTCAGTTCTTCACAGTTTGCTGATAGTACCACTGCCATTTATATCAACACCAGCATCGGCCAGTCATGATTCTTGCTTTCAGAGTGGGATATCTCACTGAAAGAGGGTACTCACAGGGAACATATCACCTTATTTATCTTTGCTTCTTGTTTTGATATTGTCTTTATCCTGATCAGGAAAACGCTCAGTGATTATTTTTTTTTTGGCAACTTTATCCTTTCCTATTGATGGTTGTACTTGTGACAGTCTTAAGAGGGAGTTAAATCTCTCCAGCAACTTCCTGTTTTTCAGATAAATCTCATTATATTTCATAATTTGTTCCTCCCCTCTCCCCACCATCCCCTTGCACTCTGTGTATAGCACACCTAAGCTTTTGGCAGTGGTACAGAAGGTACTGGATTGAGTCAACCCCAGTGTGGCTCGAAACCCAGGTATAACCTCTCTCTTTGTTCATCAGTCTTTGAACGAGTTGTGGTGATACACTGATTTCGGATCCTGAGGTAGAAGTTCCTGCTTGTGCAGAGCTGGTTTTAAACCCCACCAGAACATTGTTTTGGTAGGGACAGCTATTTACAGCAGTCTGCTGGAGGCAACAAAGAGCAGCTGGTGGCTGACTTGGGCCTTGGGTGGTGTGAAAAAGTGGAGAGACTCTGTTAGTGAGAGATGGGAGGCTGTGAGTCACTGCTGCTGATGTAGGAGGGAGGTCCTCGTAGCACTGGCATTTGTTCCTCTACTTTTCCTCCAGAAAGTAGAAGGATAGGAATAGATAATCTACTTCAGAGGGCCTTATTCAATTCTTTCCTACCCTCCATGACTTCCCTCTCTCCAGTCTTTCCCCTACCTGGCCCTGTTCACTCCATGCTCAGAGCTCTAAGCTGGTTCTGCTCAGGTGTCCTCATTTGCTTCACTAACTCTCTTCTCTCCTCCACAATGTCAGAAGGCTGTCCCCATCCATTTAGTGGCTGGGTAAAGGTGGCAGTGATATTTCTGCAGGTCCAGTTTGTGTCTCTCCTTGGACTTTAGGTGTGTTTGAAGTAACTCCAAGACAGTGAGGACGTGGTTCTCCTGGGACCTTGGGTACCTTGTCTCAACTTCGTTTGTGCTCATGCAAGACACCGTGAGCAGGCTACATTAAGTTGCTTCTCTTAAAAACCCAAGGTATTCTGAGAGTGTGGATTTAGCTCCAATCCTTCTGCTGACCACTGGTGGGAAATAACACCCTCTTGTGTGTTTTGTGGGATCCTGTCTGTGGACCCTAATGTCAGGCAGCATGATGTGCTGCTATACCATGTGTAGGACAGCATGCATGGGAGTGGTGAGGGAAGGGCTGAGATGTGGGCTGGGTGCCACTTCAGGCTGCATGCTTTCAGGCTGTGTTCATAGGTGTGTGTGCCTTGGGAGCTGCACAGCCTCCAAGTCTTGCTTGTTGTGTCACTATATGACTCTCTGCCATGCTCAGGAGGTAACAGATCAGGCTAACCAGTTGCATTTTGCATCTTGCCACATAGAACAAGTAAGTTTGAACTGCAGATGTGAGACACAAGCATGTACCTCAGGGAATTCAAGATGCTAGCTGACCACACTGCCTGCACAATTTGGGAGTCTTGGTAGGTCATCCACATGTCTGTAGTTTTCATTTAAAGTGTGCAGTGACTGTTAATCAGTCATAGGTGTTTGACTTGCACTATAGCTGCTATAATGTCTCAGTGACATAAGTAATAAATTAGAATGGACTGTTTGCATTTCTGATCCAGTTAAAGTTTTAAACATTCCATCTTTTATCACCATAAAAGAGAAGGTGTCTTACAGTATTTTCCTTGGTCTGGTTGGGTTTTTTTAACAAACAAGTTTCCTTTGGTTTGTCATTTTCATCTCTTCTTAGTATTAAAATTCTCAACAACATTGGGAACCCAGTGCAATGAAGGTTTCAGTGTTTTTATGGCATGTCTGCTTATTACTATAATTTTCTTTTGTCTTTGCTAGAAAAATCTATAGGTATAAACTATCTGACTACCTGAGAAAGTATATTTCTAAACCAAAATGTGTCCTTTCCATTTTTTTCAATATTCTGAGATAATACATTCACAATCCTTTCTTCTTTCCAGAACTCAAAGCAGGCATTTCTGTTAGCCATCCGTTCTGAATTCTGTATAGGCAGTTTAATGTTGAGAAGTAATTTGGAATATATGAAAAAGATTGTTATTTTCTCAGCCTTAGGAATATAACTCAAGCATGTTTTAAAAAAACCCATGCTTTTGAAATTCTTACTGGGCATTGCTGCTTCTGCTGCTTCTTGTCATAAAAGGATGAAGATGATGCTGTTAGTCTTCCTTCTGGAGCAAACTGAAAGCTTTAATAATAACTTAGATGGCTTTGGAACTGTGTAGTTTAAGTTCCCTGCTTTATGTAACTATACCAGATACGCATAAAATTTTATTTTTCTAATTTTTACATGTCTGTGGTCCTTTATACTTTGCTTGCAGAAGACATTATGTTTTGATTTAATAAATATTTCCTGCTCAACTTCATGCATGAAACAATCCCATTTCTTCCTTCCAGTCTCTCTCTGATCACAGACACATCAATGGCTTTCTACAACATTTAAATGTTTCCTGCCCCAGCTGACTCTGTATTATTCTTGGGGTGACAGCCACTCATCTTTCTCTGTCCCTTCTGTATGTGGATATTTTTGGTATCACACTGATGGTTTAGTTGTTGCTAGGCTGTGCTTACCCCAAGTCAAGGACTTTCCAGTGTCTCATGCTCTGCCCATGAGGAGCTGCACCAGAAGCTGGGAGGGAGCATGGCTGGGAAAACTGACCCTAACTGGCCAAAGGGATATTCCATACTGTAGGATGTCACGTTCAGGATGGAAACTGGGGTGGTGTTGGCTGGAAGGGACTGATCACTGCTCAGGGATGGGATGGGCATCGGTGAGCAAGTTGTACTGGACATTACTTGTTTTACTGGGGATTTCTTTCTTTCTCTTTCTCCCCTTCCTTTTAATTACTGTTATTATTATTGTTACTATTATAATCAGGATTATTATATTTTACTTTGTTTCAATTATTAAATTATATATATGTATATATAATGGGTTGTTATATCAATCCATGAGTTGAACCTTTTTCTTCTGATTTTCCTCTCTATCCCACTGGGGGAGTGAGTGAGTGAGTGAGCAGCTCTGTGGTATTTACTTGCCAGCTGGGATTAAACCATGACAGTCTTTTGACCAACGCAGCTGTAACAAAATTGGTTCTGCTTTGCCTTTTCCTAGTTAAACTGTGAACTCCAGAGCAGAGTCTCTCAAGATGTATGTTGGAGCAGAATCTGCCTTAATGCTTTCAGCACTGCCTCTTTTACCCATCTGTGTCATATAAGAAATTGCAGGGTCTGAATTTTGGTAAATTTGAATGTAAATATGCACTGACTTTGATTATATGACGGGATCAGTATGTTGGCAAACGTATGTTACAAATAGTGTAAAGCAGCTTTCTTCCAGCAGACCTGCAGCACCCTTTGACTGAGGACCCTGATCTCCACAATCCCTGGATTTTGTAATCTGAGCAGGTTTGTAAATGCACAAAATGTTAGGATTGGAGAATCTCTATTAAATAACTTGTCTCATAGTATGTAATGTAGTTTTAATAATGACATTCAATCCTTTGTCACTCAAAAATATGGAAACCTTTCTTTCAGGAATAAAATATGATATATAAACACAAAGAAATTCTGGTGAATTCTGGCAGGGTTGGTAAACTGCCCCTGGAAGGCTGAAGAGATAACTTGTACATCATTGCTCAGGAAGAGTAGGGGTTGGTTGCTAATGCTGTTCTGAACACTGATGTACACTCTCTAGTAATGCACAGGCTGTAAGTTTGGTTTGCTAATTTATTTATTCTTCAATAGGTGATTTTAAGTACTGTGTTCTCTGCACCGTGGAACAAAGAGAGCATGAAATTGTGTCACATAGTAAATATGCTAGTTTTCTCATCTTCTTGGGAGTCGATTTTACATTTCGAGATACACATAGCAAAACCTGGGGTTGGGCAATTTAGAAGAAAGAGTTTGTCACAAAAACCTGAAGAAACAGGTTTTCCTCCAAATAAACAAGAAAATATCAGAATACTGAAGACTTTTATTCTCATTAGATCTGTATCTGGCACATGAGTTGGCACAGCATTTGGCAGGATTAAAACTATTAAAGGGTTGCCAGCAAAGGCTGGTCTTAGGGTGAGTTTATGTCAGGAAAATGAAAAGGAAACCAGACCAAAGATAATTTAAAAATATATCACTTTTTAATCAGTTTGGGCCTATTGTTTGACTGAGCTGATAAACAGAAATAAAGTAAAACCTAGTATGTTTTCCTCTTGTCTAGGTAGTTTATATGTAGTTAATGACAGGGGACTCATTTAATAGGAATGTTTATAGTAAAAGTAATTTTCCTTGGTTTATTGGGATTTTTTTTTGTGTGAGATCTAGCTTTAGAGCAGGACAGAAAATAAGAAATTAATTTTATGGGAGGGAAGCATATTTTTTTATTAGCCTTTCATTTAGAGCATCTGGTTAGAAAGTATTTTGGGTATGATGTACCAGAAATGAAAGTGACAATATACTTTTTAAAACCATTGCTTTAAAACCCTTGTATTCCTCTGACTCATCAAGTCCTTATGAATTAGAAAATGAAACATAACATTTGATGGTATCAGTGTAAAAATGTCATCTTTGGACTGCAGTTGTAAGTTTAAGTGAAACATGTTTCTATCATAATTCTGAGCATTGGACAGGAAGAAGTCAGCAAGTATGTTTGTTCTGCTGTGATCTGTATATTCCACAGCATAAAAGCCACATTTGAAACAATCTTGCAGTTCCATAGGCACACAGGGATGTGTTAAATTTGTATTGTAATTGTTGATAAATGTGTTTTTCAGATATTTAACATGCTGGTGCTTAAACCTCTCAGGAGCAGAATAGTTGCTGAACTGAAAAGAGCAACCTCAGTTAAAGCAAACATTGGCACTATTTGTGTGCTTTCAGCTGGGCATAAATAGCTTGTAGATCTATAGCTAGCTATATATATTTGTATACAAATATTTGTAATTTAAGTATTTTTATGAGCCATTAACAATTTATTTCTCAAGACCTGACAGATTTTTTCTGGTCTTCAAAAATTCAAGAAATATCTTTAAATTTAAGGAGTAACTCTTATAAAGATAGACATTGAAGTCTTGACCCTGTCATTCAGGGGCTTCTGTGGAATCAGAGAGAGTGCTTGTGTTTTATTTTTACTTATTTATTTCTTTGATGTATTTGTGAAGGACACACTTTTATATATGAGTGTAATAAAAATCTGCTAAGTGATACCATAATATTGGGCTCTTCATTGAAATTCAATATCTTCTTTGACTCAAATAGCAGTAACAAGTAGACCAGAGTACTTCAAAGAGGAGCCTTTGATCTTCCAAGCTGCATGAGGGACTTGGTGTTATGGGGCACTTGCTCTCACTGCAAAGGTTGCCCCTTCTCCAGACCTGTGCAGGTTCATGGATTTGTAGGACTGATGAGCTTCTCAGAAAGGATAGAGGTAGAGTAAGTGCTCTTCTGGTTATAGTGCACTCTCCACACTGCTTCTGTGGATACCAAGTCTGTCAGTCAGGCTTCTGCCTGCTGTACATTGGTGGGTGGCATCACAAGATGAAAATAACTATTTGGGGTGGTTTTGTGCACTATTGTGATACCTCTAAATGTGGATGATGTCTATTAGTGTGTTTGAAACAGGATTTGTGTTTCTGATGAGTGTATTTTTCTTCAAATCAAAAATAACAGAGCTAGGGGATTTGCATTGTATTATATATTCAGCTGTATTTTTCCTTCTGTTTATTTAACTTCTACACAGGCAATAAAAAAGAGATAGGGACAATTGGACATGAGAAATTCAAGACATGTTTGCCTGTTGGATTTTTAGGTCTGCCATATTCCCTGGCCCTAAGTTAGTATATTTGCATGATGTACTTTATGGACTTAATAGGACATGCAAAGCACTTGCGTAAATTGCTTTGGTCCTTAGGGCTTCTAGTAATGAAAAATTTCAAAGCAACTTTGAGAGGGTCTCTCTGACAAAGTACATCTGCATAAGTGCTGGGATAAACCCTAGCTAGCAATATTGAGGGACACTGCCATCAGTCCTAATGGAGAAGATGGGCTGAGATGACATTCCCCTTCACCTCAAATTTGTGCAGAAAAACTTCTCTTGAGCCTTCTATACTACCAAGGAGCTGGAGGACAGTATTCTGCATGCATAACATGGAAAGAGACACACTTTGATTTTATTCTCTAGACTCAGTTCCTTGACAAAATAATGAAGTAAATGGACACATCAGTGTTCGCACACCTACATCAGTAGTGTCCAATGTTAAACATTGCTGTTGTTAATAACTGCCTATCTATTTAAGATTTTCTTAGTCTCCTCAGCAGACTGTGTTGCAAAAAAAAAAAATAAAATCACTTTGAATATATTTTCTTTTTTTTGTTGTTGTTTTACCTACTTTGACATGAGGTTTTAAGTTCCTGCAGTTCAGGTCATCTACAACTCAGCACTGAAATGCTTATGGTTGAAAAAGTATGTGTGTAAAGGTGAATTGTTTGATTAAATGAAGTGTGACTTTATACATATAATAATGGGATCAACTTAATTTTTGGATGTTCATGTATAAACTGTTAATCTATCATAAAACTGAATTTTCAGGCAAGTATTCAACAGTGTTCATTTTTAAAATTATTATTTATAAAGGAGTGACTTTTTTAAGCAGGAATCCTACTTATTTCACATAAAGATGATTGGAGAAGATTTAAGGTAAAAAGGAAGCAGAAAAGCTATAGCTGCTTGTAAACACCACTCGAAATTAGGAATGATGTCAGCCGAAATGCTCAGTATGAACCAGTATCACAAGCTCCACCTCCACTGGTGTGTACTCTCCTTTTCCCAGGCAGAACCAATCTTTAAGCTTGTTTGCACTAAAGGCCTTTGCTGCAAGATCTTTTCTACTTGTAGTCGAGGACCATGCTTGGCCTGAGGATACTCCTGGTCTTCCATTATTATATCCAAACTGGGATAGGAATGTACATCCTTCTTATGAGTCTTTGTTCAAGTAAGACATGGTGCAGTATGTTTCTGCAATGCAAGGAACATGTATGCAAAGCAAAATAGTGTTAAAGAACTTCTGACTGTGTGCAATTCCTGCATGATGCATTTGAATAGCTGGGCCTTGTGTAACATGCAGGTGAATATTGGGTATCTGCCGGTCAGAGCAGCTACTATATTGCATTTATTATTTTAATATCCTATATGGAGGTCACAGGTTAATATTCCTGAAATTTGTGTGTGGACTAAATACCATTTCTCTTCTTCATTCTGTGTTTGTAGTCTGGGACTGTGAAGCTGACCAAGCCTGTGGCATTATGGACCCAGCAGGATGTCTGCAAATGGCTGAAGAAACATTGCCCTAATCAGTATCAAATCTACAGTGAGTCATTCAAACAGCATGACATAACTGGTAAAGTATGCACTATCTGAAATATTTTACTTACTTAAAAGGCGGCAAATTGTTTCACTTTGCTGTTAATAGATTTTGACTGCGCACTGAGGAATTTTTGTGGATTGTATGACTAGAGAGTTGCAAACTTTAGAGCAAGGGGAGTATTCCAGCTTTCATAGAATGTGGTATGTGATTGCCCCGTCTCTCTAAAAGATATATCTCAGATTATTCAGGGTTAATATAGCAAGGAAAGAAGTCAGTCTGTGTGTGGGTAAAGGCCCCACCCAAACATTAAGAAACATCCTAGGAGGAAAAATGTAACTTACGTAAATTCTTTTTTCAAGGAGGTATTTCACCTTGAGTTCATGCTCTTTTTGTGTGTGTGCCTCCCCTTGTATAAAGAAAATAAGTTAATCTTATAGTCTTTAACTTGTAGGATGGGAAGCAAACCTAACTGAGCCCTTCCCTAGGTCTGAAGCAGGATCAGTACAGCAAGTTCATTTCTGACAGATGTTTGTCCTGGAAAATTTGCAATGGAGGAGATTTTCGCATCTGTCTATTCCAGTACTTTTGGCCCTTTAAGTTTGTATTTTCCTAGTATCAATCTAAACTATTATTTCCAACAAATGAAACTGATTTCTGTCCCAAGTGTGGCCTGAGTGCAACCAACCCTTCTTTCTTGCAGCCTTTCTGTCACTGGATAGGTTACTTCCCAGTTGCACAGTTTCCTGGTCTAGTCTGAAAAATATTTGTTTGTTCTATTATAGTTTGTCCCTAAATATACACAGGACCTTGAAACTTTCAAAATTTGGTCTCTTTTCTTAAAAGAATATATTAAAAACACAGTTGTATTTTATTTTCCTATTTACTTTAGAAGTTGATATTGATTTTGTTGATTTGCTTGTCTTGTTAACTCCTACTCTGTTTGCTGCAATTGTCTTTTAGCTGACCACTTTGAACTGACGTCAGTTTAGCAAATATAACTTGGGAGTTGAATAGCATTTTTACTCATATACCAGGCAGTAATTAATCTGTAAAAAGTTTGATGTGGAACACTAATTTGTTCTCTAAAGTGGTGGTATATAGAACTGGGAATTGGCATTCAGCCATTTAATGTCAAGCAGAGATTTGAGTTTTGCATACAAATCTCAGTCTTAACAGGTAATCCATTATTAACTGATGAGTGTTTCAGTCAGTGTCTGTTTTTATAGGTGTACTTGTAGCATTTCCAAATCTACTTTGATTCCTGTTGCTATGTTTTTTCTGATAAGATACCAATGATTACAAACATGGCAAACTGAACTACCTGTATTTGTTTACTATGTAGCCATGAATACACATACACACTTACATGTGAGAGGTGGTTTGTATTGGTTTGGTAAATGTTGAGGTTTAGTACATAACCATTGAGCCCATGTCCTCTCAGTTGCCATCTGCTGAATGCAGTCATAGGAATGTGGTCTGTGTCTCCACCCATGTGTACAGAGCTGACTCCATCCAGAGTGCTGCCAGAAAAAAAAGAAGCTCTTTTTAAATATTTCCTAGTACTGTTTTACTATCATATTGTATCTTTTTATAATTAAGGCACTCTGAGATGAAGTTGAAAGGAAGACATTGTTTTCATTTCAACATAAACATAGATGAAAACCTTGTGGTTTCATTGCAGACGTGCAAAACTTTGAACTTTATAGACCTCTATGAAAAAGAAGAATCGAGATCAATCTTTCTTACTTTACACAAAAGAGAGGTATAAGGAAAATACTGGTATGAGTGTTAGAAAGTAAATCTGCAGGAAAGAAAATAACTTCAATTCAGCAGCTTGCAAAGGAGAAACACGATCGATATTTGTACAGATTTTATAAAAGTGTATTGTGATAATATTATGAGTGAAATCATTAACTCAGGAGGGTGTTTCCAGTGCTGTTGGACCCTGTGACTCTGATTATTTGAAATCTAATAAAGGGATAGAACAGTGGATTTGTGGCTCAGGAAAAGTAGAGCATGAAAACTAATGTGAAGATTAAGCCAAGGTAGTGTAACTGTTTCCAGATATGGCTATGGAAAAGTGATGTGATTGTTGAAAATTTCTCAGGAATTAAACAGACTTTGCAGGCTAGTTTGATATGGAAATATATGATGGAAAAGAACCTGAAGAAAGTGACATGAAAAGGATATTTAAACTTTATTTGAAGATAAAATCTAAGGCATGGTCATAAGCCAGGAAAATAGCCTTGAGCAAACATATCTAACAGTTGCTAACCATAGGTGTTGAAAAGTGTAGCATTTACTTGGGACTATTAGTTGCTGATTACACTTTATTGAGTTGGGGACAAAAATGCAACCCCAAATGTCCTTTTCTTTGTGGAGGTTTTATACTTTTTTACTACTGCTGACAAAGAGCAGATGCAGATATGTAAGAAGAAAATGCTCCATCTGGAAATTTGCCTAGTAAGAAAAAAGATCTTCAGATTAACAGTGATCTTGAGGATGTCATGGGACAGAGTGTACTCTCATCAGATTTGCAGATGACAGCAGATTGAGGGTAACAGTCTATAGACTCAAGAACAGGGGACATTTATAGGGATCTAGGCATAAGCACCAGACACAGGTTGGAGGAATGTGACAACAGAAACATTGTGAAATTCAGCAAGGACAATTGCCAAGTTCTGCAGCTGGGAAGGAAGGCCAAGCCTCTTGCACCCCACTCAGCCTGGGGGTGTCTGGCTGGGAAGCAGCTTTGGTGAAGAGAACCTGTGGTCTTGATAGTCAAAAAGATGCCCAGCTGGATGAAAACTGGAGTCGCCTTATCCTGATAGTCAAAAAGATGCCCAGCTGGATAAAAACTGGAGTCACCTGATCTGATCTCATAGCTGACCTTGTTTTAAGCAGGAGGTTGGGCGAGAAATCTGCAATCTGAATTCTTCTGTGGTTCTACGATTTGCTGAGTACTTACTGAGTATCTCACAGCCAGTGAAATGCATTTTGCAGCCAGTTAGGGAGAATTAAATATGGAAAGATTTAATAAGAAATTGAGATACATTTTATACACAAAATCCTTGGATTCAGGGAGTGGGGGATTTGATTTTCTTATTCAGCAAGAGGTCAGAAATCTTTTGCACAGTGTAGGACCCAGAGACAGAACAAAAGAATTTGAAGGAGTAATACTGAGCGAGATCTAAGGGCACCTGATAGGAGTTAGAAGTGGTGGGACAAATAAGACAATAAAAAGGGAGGAATGAAGATGACAGTTGCCTCTACAACTAACAAGACAATGTCACTGGAGGCTCTGAGACCGGTGGTGGTGTTTACACCAGTAGGAGGAGTCATAAAAAGTTGCACTGACTTGCCAGTTTTTCACACTCATACTGGTATATTCCACAGAATAAACCTGAGAAATGGACCTTGCTTTGTGTGCATTTGTGGCTTTGAATTTGC